>NC_046663.1:125798446-125800319 GCF_010883055.1 Belonocnema kinseyi
TTTTTTTTCTACCAAAACACTCGAAAAATAATGCAAAATTTGCACTTTTGTTCATTTAATGTTGATTGATATAGTTTTCTATTTGGCGGGCTTCTCTCGAAAGTAAATTATATTCGAAACTACAGTTTTAATATCAATGAAATAAAAGTGATTATTAATCAATTTATCTTTCCGTAGATTTCGGTAAAAAAGTGTAAAAAAAACAAATATTTAGCGACTGTATTTTTCTTTGCAGATTGAGCTTTTTTAGTTAAAAACTTAAGCATTTTGTCAGAAAGTCATCTATTTTAATGAAAAATTAATCTTTTTATTTGAAAATTAATCTCGGGTTGAATGATCATTCTTTTGTTAAAGTTCTTTTTTAGTTGATTTCCTAAATAAAAGTTGATCATTTTGGTTGAAACATCAAAGAAATTGATTTTTAACTAAAATAATGAATGTTTAACAACAAAAATGAATTTTTAATTAAATATATGAATTTTCAATCGAAAACATTATTTTTAACCAAGACAAAAATGTATTACCAACAAGAAATAATTTTTAACAAGTAACCTGAACTTTTAAGCAAATACTTGAACTAATGAATGAGAAAAAATTTTATATTTTAACTGAAAATTTTAATTTAGCTTTACGATATCCCATGGTGCATATGGATTTGATTATTTATCCTTCATTATAAAAAAAACCAAAAGTCCTAAAGAAGAAGTGAAGATAATTCTGGATTCTCCTCGGCAATATCTCCAGGTTTTTTTCATTTTTTGAAAAAATTAATTATTTAAACAATTATATTGTTTATAATTTTGAAAATTTTATTTTACAATTGTGATGAACAATTCAGAGTTGTTAAGTGAAAAATAACATACCTTGAAGTATCATTAATGAAAAAAAATTTTGGACAATACAAAAAAGTTAATTTCTGTAAATGTTGGACACAACACTCCTGTTTAGTCAGCGACGTGAGGGTAAGTTTAGTGTAGTGGTCGGCAAACTTTTTGCTTCATTTTCAGGTATGGTCAGGCTCCACCCGACTTAATTTTTTCTACAACTTTTCGGTCAATTCATGTATCTTAGTGTGAGTGAGCTTACTCCAGCAAGGGTCTTTTGTCCACAGGCATGTCAAAGTAAGGAAATTTTAAAACTTTTAATTTTTCAATTCGCGATTTGAAAATAGCATTATCAGCATATACGAATTTTTCCGACTCCAATTATATATTACTTGCCTAGAAAAGTAAAAAATTTTAAGAAGTTTATAATCAAGAAACATCAGATTGACAGTCAATTTAATACTAAATACTTCTCAAATTTTCAACCTTTATAGACAAATTACATTTTTTTGGAATCGGAACAATACGTAGGTGCCAAATATATTACTTTTAAGTCACTGATCGAAAAATTAAGAATTTTTTAATCTCACATTTTTTCTCATTTTATAACAAAGGACCCCTGAGGGAAGGGGTGGTCTGGCCAAGCTCGCAGGTACTGCCCTGAAAGTAGGTCGTAGGGCAGCCAGGGCAAGAGCGTGCCGACCACTGGTCTAGGCTTAGTGGAGCAGGTAGGTGGCAATGAATTGAATACTGCCCCATTTAACTACCTTTATTATTCAAACGGGGACAGTGGTCCCTTAAGATTCATAAATTTTCCATCCATTATTATACTTAATCAGTGGAAAAACCACACTCACAATATAATCATTATTTACGGCCTTCTTAAAGTAAAACTATACAGTAGACATCTGTATATATCTTATCTCACAAAAGATTTACTTCTAAAGGTTATAATTTTGTTTAAGTTGGGTTTTGGGGAATTTTTCACCTGATCATAAAATTAAATTTTCGTTCAAGTAGAGTATTAGGGAATTTTTAATTTCTCCAGG
>NC_046663.1:125800419-125804150 GCF_010883055.1 Belonocnema kinseyi
AATTGATTAATGATCACTTTTATTTCATTGATATTAAAAGTGTAGTTTCGAATATAATTTAATTTGTAGAGAACCCCGCAAAATGAAAAGTATAACAATCAACATTAAATGAACAAAAGTGCAAATTTTGCATTATTTTTCGAGTGTTTTGGTAGAAAAAAAAAACACTTTGTTACCGAAATCTACGGAAAGATAAATTGATTAATAATCATTTTTATTTTATTGATATTAAAAGTGTAGCTTCGAATATAATTTAATTTCGAGAGGAGCCCCCCAAATATAAAAGTATATCAATCAACATTGAATAAACAAAAGTGCAAATTTTGCATTATTTTTCGAGTGTTTTGTGAGAAAAAAAAGACTTTTAACCGAAATCTACGGAAAGATAAATTGATTAATAATCACTTCTATTTTATTGATATTAAAAGTGTAGTTTCGAATATAATTTAATTTCGAGAGGAGCCCGCCAAATGTAAAAGTATATCAATCAACATTAAATGAACAAAAGTGCAAATTTTGCATTATTTTTCGAGTGTTTTGGTGGAAAAAGCAACAACTTTTTTACCGAAATCTACGGAAAGATAGACAGATCAATAATCACTTTTATTTTATTGATATTAAGAGTGTAGTTTCAAATATAATTTAATTTCGAGAGAAACACGATAAATGTAAAAGTATATCAATCGCTATTAAATAATCAATATTGCAAATGTTGTATTATTTTTCGAGTGTTTTGGTAGAAGAAAAAAACACTTTCTTACCGAAATCTATGGAAAGATAAATTGATTAATAATCACTTTTATTTATTGATATTAAAGGTGTAGTTTTGAATATAATTTAATTTCGTGAGAAGCCCGCAAAATGTAAAAGTATATCAATCAACATTAAATAAACAGAAGTGCAAATTTTGCATTATTTTTCGAGTGTTTTGGTAGAAAAAAAAACCACTTTTTTACCGAAATCTACGTAAAGAGAAATTGATTAGTAATCACTTGTCTTTTATTGATATTAAAAGTGTAGTATCGAATATAATTTAATTTCGAGAGGAGCCCGCCAAATATAAAAGTATATCAATCACTATTAAATGAAGAATATTAAAAATTTTGTATTATTTTTCCAGTGTTTTGGCAGAAAAAAAAACTTTTTTACTGAAATCTACGGAAAGATAAATTGATTAATAATCACTTTTATTTTATTGATATTAAAAGTGTAGATTCGAATATAATTTAATTTCGAGAGAAACCCGCCAAATATAAAAGTATATCAATCAACATTAAATAAACAAAAGTGCAAATTTTGCAATACTTTGCTAGTGTTTTGGTAGAATAAAAACGCTTTTTTCGAATATAATTTAATTTCGAGAGAAACCCGCCAAATATAAAAGTATATCAATCAATTTTAAATAAACAATATTGCAAATTTTGTATTATTTTTCGTGTGTTTTGGTAGAAAAAAACTCTTTTCGACCGAAATCTACGGGAAGCTAAATTGATTAATGATCACTTTTATTTCATTGATATTAAAAGTGTAGTTTCGAATATAATTTAATTTCGAGAGGAGCCCGCCAAATATAAAACTATATCAATCAACATTAAATAAACAAAAGTGCAAATTTTGCATTATTTTTCTAGTGTTTTGGTAGAAAATAACCACTTTTTTACCGAAATCTACGGAAAGATAAATTAAATAATAATCACTTTTATTTTATTGACATTAAAAGTGTAGTTTCGAATATAATTTAATTTCGATAGGTGCCCGCCAATATAAAAGTATATCAATCAACATTAAATAAACAAAAGTGCAAATTTTGCATTATTCTTCGAGTGTTTTGGTAAAAAAAAATAACACTTTTTTAACGAAATTTACGGACAGAGAAATTGATTAGTAATCACTTGTATTTTATTGATATTAAAAGTGTAGTTTCGAATATAATTTAATTTCGAGAGAAGATTGCCAAATATGAAAGTATATCAATGAATACTAAATAAACAATATTGCAAATTTTGTATTATTTTTCGATTGTTTTGGTAGAAAAAAAAACACTTTTTTACCGAATAATAAATAAATTAATTTTTCAATTAATAATAATTAATAATGATTAATTAAATTTTCCCGAATAATAATCACTTTTATTTTATCGATATTAAAAGTGTATTTTCAAATATAATTTAATTTCGAGAGAAGCCCGAAAAATGTAAAAGTATATCAATAAATATTAAATAAACAATAGTCCAAATTTTGCATTATTTTTCGAATGTTGTGGTAGAGAAAAAAAAACACTTTTTTACCGAAATCTACGAAAAGATAAATTGATGAAGAATCACTCTTATTTAATTGATATCAAAAGTGCAGTTTCGAATATAATTTCATTTCGCGAGAAACCCGACAAATATAAAAGTATATCAATAAACATTAAATAAACTACAGTGCAAATTTTGTATTATTTTTCTAGTGTTTTGGTAGAAAAAAAGAACACTGTTTTACCGAAGTCTACGGAAAGATAAATTGATTAATAATCACTTTTATTTTACTGATATTAAAAGTGTAGTTTCGAATATAATGTAATTTGGTGAGGAGCCAGCCAAATATAAAAAAATATCAATCAACATTAAATAAACTATAGTGCAAATTTTGTATTATTTTTCTAGTGTTTTGGTAGAAAAAAAAACACTTTTTTACCGAAATCTATGGAAAGAGGAATTGATTAATAGTCACTTCTATTTTATTGATATTAAAAGTGTAGTTGCGAATATAATTTAATTTCGAGAGAAGCCCGCCAAATATAAAGGTATATCAATCACTATTAAGTAAACAATATTGCAAATTTTGTCTTATTTTTCGAGTGTTTTGGTAGAAAAAAAAACACTTTTTTACCGAAATCTACGGGAGAATAAATTGATTAATGATCACTTTTATTTCATTGATATTAAGAGTGTAGTTTAGAATATAATTTATTTTCGAAAGAAACCCGCCAAATATAAAAGTATATCAATCAACACTAAATAAAAAAAGTGCAAATTTTGCATTATTTTTCGAGTGTTTTGGTAAAAAAAAGACACTTTTTTACCGAAGTCTACGGAAAGATAAATTGATTAGTAATCACTTTTATTTTATTGATATTAAATGTGTAGTTTTGAATATAATTTAATTTCGAGAGAAGCCCGCGAAACATAAAAGTATATCAATCAATATTAAATAAACAAAAGTGCAAATTTTGTATATTTTTTGAGTGTTTTAGTAAAAAAAAAAACACTTTTTTGCCGAAGTCTACGGAAAGATATATTGATTAATAATCACTTGTATTTTATTGATATTGAAAGTTTAGTTTCGAATATATTTTAATTTCGAGAGAAGCCCGGTAAATATAAAGGTATATCCATCACTATTAAATAAGCAATATTGCAAATTTTGTATTATTTTTCGTGTGTTTTGGTAGAAAAAAACACTTTTCGACCGAAATCTACGGGAAGATAAATTGATTAATGATCACTTTTATTTCATTGATATTAAAAGTGTAGTTTCGAATATAATTTAATTTGTAGAGAACCCCGCAAAATGAAAAGTATAACAATCAATATTTAATAAACAATAGTACAAATTTTGCATTATTTTTCGAGTGTTTTGGTAGAAAAAAAAAACACTTTTTTTCGAAATCTACGGAAAGATAAATTGATTAATAATCACTTTTATTTTATTGATATTAAACGTGTAGTTGCGAATATAATTTAATT
>NC_046663.1:125804250-125807517 GCF_010883055.1 Belonocnema kinseyi
CTTCGTAGTACGATGAGGGCAGCACCTCGATAGGGCAGAAAATGTGATGTCCTATATATATATATATAATTCCCCACTCCGACGCCCCGTACCGCATCTACGTTTATAATATCTTTGGTTGCACGCGCAACCCATTTCTCCTCTTCTGAATTTGAAGACTCGAAGGCGCACGATTGCCCGTCAAAAAACTTCGGCGGTTCTATTTATATCTCTATCCGCTTTGAAAGAAAATCAAGAGTTTGGGATCTTAATATTTCCAGGTTTCGATGCTGGAGATTTTCACGTCATGTCAAGTATAAAATATAAATGATATAAATATTAATACTATTGTATATGTATGTATATATATTATTAATGATAATATTATAATGATCTTATATTATAAGTCTGATTTATATCTTGATCCGCATTTGAAAGGAATTAAGGAAATTGGCGATGTTAATGATATTTGAATATTTCGCACAATTTAAAAATTCAAATATATATGCAAGATCAGAATATTAATACCGTGATTAATATTTTGTTGTACATTATATTGTATACTTTATATTGTGTATATTATTGTACATCATGAAAATAAATTATATAATCAAGTATGTGATATTATAATTATATATAGAATAGAACAGAATTTATTGTCTTCATTGTATACTTTTACAAGCTTCTACAATATTCTTTTTCTCTCTTAATTTTTCAAATAAAACGAAGCTACATATTTTCTCTCTTAGAATTTTTACCTGAACAGATAATAATCAAATCATTAAATCATTACATATTTCTGTGTCTATATTACTGTTACTCTTGTCCTTAGGCTATATTACTCCTCTATATCACTATTTTCTTCGATATTATAATTATAATAATATTAATATTTATCAGCTGTAAATGATTGTGCTGAAGTTTTTAAGCGTTTGATTTATCTATTGAACCAAAAAATTTTAAATAATCTCCGGACTTTCGAAATTATAAAATTTGTTTATGAGAATCATTTGGAATTAAACAATTGAACCGTTGGCGACCAAAAGGGGACACGGCCGGATTCAGCCTGAGAAGTATTGTCCTGAGTGTCAATTTTAAAAATCTTTCTAATTTCAATTTTAAGGACTGATGCTTGTAGAGAATTTCAACGTGCATCTTTTTTTCCTCTTGCAAAAATTAATTTGTTTTTTAGTTTTTGAGATAATTGGTAAAAAGTGGATTGTTTGAAAACGAAAAATTCCAATCTTTTTTGACTTCAACTCGCGCTAATTTAGTCAATTTTCATCATTTCCCGATTTCCCTAAAACAAAGTACGTGTTTAAGTCTTCTGAAACTATCTAAGAAAAAAAATCGAGAATATTGTAATAAACAAAAAGTTATTAATTTTTTTTTGAGGCAATGCAAAAATCATGAATTTTAACCTTCAAGTGCCTCGTTTAGCAAACGAATTTTAAGCTACGGAAAGCTTTCAGTGAGAACGTTGTTCATTAAGGTTCAAAGAAGTTTTCTGGTAAGTTTTAGATCAATTGGATTAATAGTTCAAAAATTATGAATGTTTTAAGATCCAAGCGGTAATCTTGACGCTGCCCAAAAACGTGCCTGGCCGGCTACGTACGCGCTGCTGCGAACGACGTGAAGGTCAAGTCAATCTTACCAAAATAAATGCACAAGAGTAACTTTTTTTGTCATCTTCTATAAAATTCTACAAATAAAGCATAGAATCAGCGAAGTGATTGTTTCTTATAATAGTTGGGAAAGCATTTTTTTGAGATTATTGAGATTTTTGAGATATTTTTGAGAATATTAATTAAAAAGAAAAAGATATTGAAATGAAACAAGGTAGAAAAAGAACTAGAAATGAAGATTCGTGTATTAAAAATAAGAAAAAATGTTCCAGAAATCAGGTACGACTGGAAACCGTCAATGCAATTTTTAAATAAATTTTAATTATAATTTTTATATTTTATGACTTTTTTTATTCTTGATTTTTTAAATAATTCTTTTACTGAACTATATATAATATGTAGATAGTCTAAAGTGATTATTTTAAATTTTTTATGACGAAGTTAATAGCATTATTTGTTATTTCTTTAGGGAAAAGAATACATTACAAAGTCTAAGACTAAAAAAGACGGTATTGCTAAAGATATTCTAATCCCAGAGAGATCTTTCAAACCTATTGAATCCTGCTGCGGAGAAAAATGTTACCAAAAGTTTTCAAATGTGCAACAAGAAAAAGTACATACAAATTTTTGGAATCTCGGGAACTATAATGAACAAAATGTGTTTCTCAGAGGATTGTTAAAATGCAAGGATCCTATCCAAACGAATGCAGGTGCAAATGATTGAAGAGCATTGCGAATCAATCCCACATCACAGTTCACATTACAAGCGTAATTCTACAAACCTAAAATATTTTGATAATCCTTCATTAAATCTTGTAGAACTTTACAAATTATTCGGAAAATATTATAAAGAAAAACGGGGGCTAAATTGACAATAAGTCAAACCGTTTATTTTAAGTATTTTAACCGAAATGTTGGCTTCAGTGTTAAATTACCTAGAACTGACGTGTGCAATACTTGCTACAAAAACGAGACAAATGGAGAGGTAAACGAAGAAGTAATTAATCACAAAAACAATGCTGAAATTTATTTGAAGTTAAAAAAGCAAATACTCTCTGAAAATAAAGGTCTATGCTGTGAATTTGATTTTGCACAGAATTTGCCACTACCAAAAATACCCGAGTCCGCGCAGTTTTACCTACGTTTAGCATGGCTTTTTCTATTTAACGTACATGTACATACTACGAACCAGAGTTACATGTTCCCTATTCTGGAGGGAATTGTAAAGAAGGGTGCTAACTCTGTTTGCAGTTTTATCAAATACGCGGTATTAAAAGAATTTGCTAAAGACAAGTTCAACAGCATAACATTATTTTCAAACTCATGTCCGGCACAAAATAAAAACTACACAGGGTTTCATTTTTTGGTTTTATTGTTCATTTATTTGCAAAGCGTAATTAAATATGTGTTTCCAGTTCAAGGCCATTCCTATTGCCAGTACGATAGGAATTTTGGCACATATTCGCAAAAGCTGAAAAAATTAGAACGAATTGAAACTGAAGCTGAAAAGTGGATGTTTTTAACAACTATTAGTTGCAGAAACCAACCACTTTTATCTTTGAACCTACGCTTAAACTAGAAAATCTTTCGAAAAGTCCTCCGCCCCGAATTGGATTAAAAGCTGCCAAAATAAATGATGTAAAAAATCTCTTCCAGTATTTAA
>NC_046663.1:125807617-125809700 GCF_010883055.1 Belonocnema kinseyi
AATTAAATTATAATCAAAACTACACATTTAATATCAATAAAATAAAAGTGATTACTAATCAATTTATCTTTCCGTAGACTTCGGTAAAAAAGTGTCTTTTTTACCAAAACACTCGAAAAATAATGCAAAATTTGCACTTTTTTTATTTAATGTTGATTGATATACTTTTATATTTGGCGGATTTCTTTCGAAAATAAATTATATTCTAAACTACACTTTTAATATCAATGAAATAAAAGTGATTATTAATCAATTTATCTTTCCATAGACTTCGGTAAAACAGTGTTCTTTTTTTCTACCAAAACACTAGAAAAATAATACAAAATTTGCACTGTAGTTTATTTAATTTTGATTGATATACTTTTATATTTGTCGGGTTTTTCGCGAAATGAAACTATATTCGAAATTGCACTTTTGATATCAATTAAATAAGAGTGATTATTCATCAATTTATCTTTTCGTAGATTTCGGTAAAAAAGTGTTTTTTTTTTCTCTACCAAAACATTCGAAAAATAATGCAAAATTCGGACTATTGTTTATTTAATATTGATTGATATACTTTTACATTTTTCGGGCTTCTCTCGAAATTAAATTATATTTGAAAATACACTTTTAATATCAATAAAATAAAAGTGATTATTATTCGGTAAAATTTAATTAATCATTATTAATAATTATTAAGTAAAAAATTAATTTATTTATTATTCGGTAAAAAAGTGTTTTTTTTTCTACCAAAACAATCGAAAAATAATACAAAATTTGCAATATTGTTTATTTAGTATTCATTGATATACTTTCATATTTGGCAATCTTCTCTCGAAATTAAATTATATTCGAAACTACAGATATAATTTCAATAAAAGACAAGTGATTATTAATCAATTTATCTTCCCGTAGATTTCGGTCAAGAAGTGTTTTTTTTCACTACCAAAACATTCGAAAAATAATGCAAAATTTGCAATATTGTTTATTTAATATTGATTGATATAATTTTATATTTGGCAAGCTTCTCTCGAAATTAAATTATATTCGAAACTAAACTTCTATTATCAATGAAATAAAAGTGATTATTTATCAATTTATCTTTCCGTAGATTTCGGTAAAAAAGTGTTTTTTTTCTGCCAAAACGATCGAAAAATAATGCAAAACTTGCCCTTTTGTTTATTTAATATTGATTGATATACTTTTATATTTGGCGGGCTCCTCCCGAAATTAAGTTATATTCGAAACTACACTTTTAATATCAATAAAATAAAGGCGATTAACAATCAATTTATCTTTCCGTAGATTTCGGTAAAAAATTGTTTTTTTTTCTCTAACAAAACACTCGAAAAATAATGAAAAATTTGCACTATTGTTTATGTAATACTGATTGATATACTTTTATATTTGGCAAGTTTCTCTCGAAATTAAATTATATTCGAAACTACACTATTAATGTCAATAAAATAGAAGTGATTTTTAATCAATTTATCTTACCGTAGATTTCGGTAAAAAAGTGTTTTTTTTTACCAAAACACTCGAAAAATAATGCAAAATTTGAACTTTTGTTTATTTAATGCTGGTTGATATACTTTTATATTTGGCGGACTCCTCTCGAAATTAAGTTACATTCGAAACCACACTTTCAGTATCAATAAAATAAAAGTGATTATTAATCAATTTATCTTTCCGTAGTTTCGGCAAAAAAGCGTTGTCTTTTCCACGAAAACACTCGAAAAATAATGCAAAATTTTCACTTTTGTTTATTCAATGTTGAATGATATACTTTTATATTTGGCGGGCTCCTCTCGAAATTAAATTATATTCGAAACTATACTTTTAATATCACTAAAATAGAAGTGATTATTAATCAAATTATCTTTCCGTAGATTTCGGTAAAAAAGTGTTTTTCTTCTGTCAAATCGATCGCAAAAAAATGCAAAATTTGCACTTTCGTTTATTTAATATTGATTGATATATTTTTATATTTGGCGGGCTTCTCTCGAAATTAAATTATATTCGAAACTACACTTTTAATATCAATGAAATAAAAGTGATCATTAATCAATTTAGCTTCCCGTAGATTTCGGTCGAAAAGAGT
>NC_046663.1:125809800-125819744 GCF_010883055.1 Belonocnema kinseyi
AATTAAATTATAATCAAAACTACACATTTAATATCAATAAAATAAAAGTGATTACTAATCAATTTATCTTTCCGTAGACTTCGGTAAAAAAGTGTCTTTTTTTACCAAAACACTAGAAAAATAATTCAAAATTTGCACTGTAGTTTATTTAATGTTGATTGATATACTTTTATATTTGTCGGGTTTCTCGCGAAATGAAACTATATTCGAAATTGCACTTTTGATATCAATTAAATAAGAGTGATTATTCATCAATTTATCTTTTCGTAGATTTCGGTAAAAAAGTGTTTCTTTTTCTCTACCAAAACATTCGAAAAATAATGCAAAATTCGGACTATTGTTTATTTAATATTGATTGATATACTTTTACATTTTTCGGGCTTCTCACGAAATTAAATTATATTTGAAAATACACTTTTAATATCAATAAAATAAAAGTGATTATTATTCGGTAAAATTTAATTAATCATTATTAATTATTATTAAGTAAAAAATTAATTTATTTATTATTCGGTAAAAAAGTGTTTTTTTTTCTACCAAAACAATCGAAAAATAATACAAAATTTGCAATATTGTTTATTTAGTATTCATTGATATACTTTCATATTCGGCAATTTTCTTTCGAAAATAAATTATATTCTAAACTACACTTTTCATATCAATGAAATAAAAGTGATTATTAATCAATTTATCTTCCCGTAGATTTCGGTCAAAAAGTGTTTTTTTTTTCACTACCAAAACAATCGAAAAATAATGCAAAATTTGCAATATTGTTTAGTTAATATTGATTGATATAATTTTATATTTGGCAAGCTTCTCTCGAAATTAAATTATATTCGAAACTAAACTTCTATTATCAATAAAATAAAAGTGATTATTTATCAATTTATCTTTCCGTAGATTTCGGTAAAAAAGTGTTTTTTTTCTGCCAAAACGATCGAAAAATAATGCAAAACTTGCCCTATTGTTTATTTAATACTGATTGATATACTTTTATATTTGGCGGGCTCCTCCCGAAATTAAGTTATATTCGAAACTACACTTTTAATATCAATAAAATAAAGGCGATTAACAATCAATTTATCTTTCCGTAGATTTCGGTAAAAAAGTGTTTTTTTTTCTCTACCAAAACACTCGAAAAATAATGAAAAATTTGCACTATTGTTTATGTAATACTGATTGATATACTTTTATATTTGGCAAGTTTCTCTCGAAATTAAATTATATTCGAAACTACACATTTAATATTAAAAAAATAAAAGCGATTATCAATCAATTTATCTTTCCGTAGATTTCGGTAAAAAAGTGTTTTTTTTTGTCTATCAAAACATTACAAAAACAATGCAAAATTTGCACTATTGTTTATTTAATATTGATCGATATACTTTTACATTCTGCGGCTCCTCTCGAAATTAAATTATATTCGAAACTACACTTTTAATATCAATAAAATAGAAAAGATTATTAATCAATTTATCTTTCCGTAGATTTCGGTAAAAAAGTGTTTTTTTTCTAACAAAGCCCTCGAAAAATAATGAAAAATTTGCAATATTGTTTATTTAATATTGATTGATATAATTTTATAATTGGCAAGCTTCTCTCGAAATTAAATTATATTCGAAACTACACTTTTAATATCAATAAAATAAAAGTGATTATTAATCAATTTATCTTTCCGTAGTTTCGGCAAAAAAGTGTTGTCTTTTCCACGAAAACACTCGAAAAATAATGCAAAATTTTCACTTGTGTTTATTCAATGTTGAATGATATACTTTTATATTTGGCGGGCTCCTCTCGAAATTAAATTATATTCGAAACTACACTTTTAATATCCATAAAATAAAAGTGATTATTATTCAATTTATTTTTCCGTAGATTTCGGTAAAAAAGCGATTTTTTTTCTGCCAAAACACTCGAAAAATAATGCAAAATTTGCACCTTTGTTTATTTAATTCTGATTGATATACTTTTATATTTGTCGGCCTAATCTCAAAATTAAATTATATTCGATACTATACTTTTAATATCAATAAAATAAAAGTGATTATTAATCAATTTATCTTTCCGTAGATTTCAGTAAAAAGTTGTTTTTTTTCTGACAAAACACTCGACAAATAATACAAAATTTGGAATATTGCTCATTTAATATTGGTTGATATACTTTTATATTTGGAGGGCTCCTCTGGAAATTAAATTATATTCGAAACTACACTTTTGATATCAATAAAATAGAAGTGATTATTAATCAATTTATCTTTCCGTAGATTTCGGTAAAAAAGTGTTTTTTTTTTCTAACAAAGCCCTCGAAAAATAATGAAAAATTTGCAATATTGTTTATTTAATATTGATTTATATAGTTTTATATTTGGCAAGCTTCTCTCGAAATTAAATTATATTCGAAACTAAACTTCTATTATCAATAAAGTAAAAGTGATTATTAATCAATTTATCATTCCGTAAATTTCGGAAAAAAGTGTTTTTTTTTTTCTGCCAAAACGATCCAAAAATAATGCAAAACTTGCCCTTTTGTTTATTTAATATTGATGCATATACTTTTATATTTGGCGGGCTCCTCCCGAAATTAAGTTATAATCGAAACTACATTTAATATCAATAAAATAAAAGCGATTAACAATCAACTTATCTTTCCGTAGATTTCGGTAAAAAAGTGTTTTTTTTTTCTCTACCAAAACACTCGAAAAATAATGCAAAATTTGCACTATTGTTTATGTAATACTGATTGATATACCTTATATTTGGCAAGTTTCTCTCGAAATTAAATTATATTCGAAACTACACTTTTAATATTATTAAAATAAAAGCGATTATCAATCAATTTATCTTTTCGTAGATTTCGGCAAAAAAGTGTTTTTCTTCTGTTAAATCGATCGAAAAATAAAGAAAAATTTGTAATATTGTTTATTTAATATTGATTGATATACTTCTATATTTGGCGGGCTCATCTTTTAATATAAATAAAATAAAAGCGATTATCAATCAATTTATCTTTTCGTAGATTTCGGTAAAAAAATGTTTTTTTTTCTCTATCAAAACATTCCAAAAACAATGCAAAATTTGCACTGTTGTTTATTTAATGTTGATTGACATACTTTTATATTTGGCGGGCTCCTCTCGAAATTAAATTATATTCGAAACTACACTTTTGATATCAATAAAATAGAAGTGATTAACAATCAACTTATCTTTCCGTAGATTTCGTCAAAAAAGTGTTCTTCTTCTGTTAAATCGATCGAAAAATAAAGCAAAATTTGTAATATTGTTTATTTAATATTGATTGATATACTTCTATATTTGGCGGGCTCATCTTTTAATATCAATAAAATTCAAGTGATTATTAATCAATTTCTCTTTCCGTATATTTCGGTAAAAAAGTGGTTTTTTTTCTACCAAAACACTCGAAGAATAATGCAAAATTTGCACTGTTGTTTATTTAATGTTGATTGATATACTTTTAAATTTGGCGGGCTTCTCTCGAAATTAAATTATATTCGAAACTACACTTTTAATATCAATAAAATAAAAGTGATTATTAATCAATCTATCTTTCCATAGAATTCAGTAAAAAAGTTGTTTTTTTCGGACAAAACACTAGAAAAATAATACAAAATTTGTAATCTTGTTTATTTAATATTGATTGATATACTTTTGTATTTGGCGGGCTCCTCTCGAAGTTCAATTATATTCGAAACTACACTTTTAATATCAATAAAATACAAGTAATTTCTAATCAATTTCTCGTTACGTATATTTCGGTAAAAAAGTATTTTTTTTTTATCAAAATACTCGCAGAATAATGCAAAATTTGCACTTTTGTTTATTTAATTTTGCTTGATATACTTTTACATTTGGCGGGCTTCTCTCGAAATTAAATTATATTTGAAACTACACTTTTAGTATCAATAAAATAAAAGTGTTTATTAATCAATTTAACTTTCCGTAGATTTCGGTAAAAAAGTGTTTTTTTTTCTCTACCAAAACATTCCAAAAGCAATGCAAAATTTGCACTATTGTTTATTCAATATTGATCGATATACTTTTACATTCTGTGGCTTCTCTCGAAATTAAATTATATTCGAAACAACACTTTTAATATCAATAAAATGCAAGTGATTATTAATCATTATATCTTTTAGTAGATTTCGGTAAAAAAGTGTTTTTTTTCTACCAAAACACTCGAAAAATAATGCAAAATTTGCACTTTGGTTTATTTAATGTTGATTAATATACTTTTATGTTTGGCGGCCTCATCTCGAAATTAAATTATATTCGAAACTACACTTTTAATATCAATAAAATAAAAGTGATTATTAATCAATTTATCTTTCCGTAGAATTCAGTAAAAAAGTTTTTTTTTTCTGCTAAAACACTCGAAAAATAATGCAGAATTTGCGATATTGTTTATTTAATATTGATTGATATACCAAAACGATCGAAAAATTATGCAAAATTTGCACCTTTGTTTATTTAATGTTGATTGATATACTTTTATATTTGTGGGGCTCCTCTCGAAATTAAATTATATTCGAAACTACACTTTTAATATCAAAAAAATAGAAGTGATTATTAATCAATTTATCTTTCCGTAGATTTCGGTTAAAAGTCTTTTCTCTTCTCACAAAACACTCGAAAAATAATGCAAAATTTGCACTTTTGTTAATATAATGTTGCTTGATATACTTTTATATTTGGCGGGCTTCTCTCGAAATTAAATTATATTCGAAACTACACTTTTAATATCAATAAAATAAAAGCGATTATTATTCAATTTATCTTTCCGTAGATTTCGGTAAAAAAGTTTGTTTTTTTCTAACAAAACGATCGAAAAATAATGCTAAATTTGCACTTTTGTTTATTTAATGTTGATTGATATACTTTTACATTTGGCGGGCACCTCGCGAAATTAAATTATATTTGAAACTATTCTTTTAATATCAATAAAATAAAAGTGATTATTACTCAATTCTTTGCGTAGATTTCGGTAAAAAAGTGTTTTTTTTTTCAACCAAAACTCTCGAAAAATAATGCAAAATTTGCACATTTGTTTATTTAGTGTTGATTGATATACTTTTATATTTGGCAGGCTTCTCTCGAAATTAAATTATATTTGAAACTACACTTTAAACATCAATAAAATAAAAGTGACTATTAATCAATTTATCTTTCCGTAGATTTCGATAAAAAAGTGTTTTTTTTTCTACCAACACGATAGAAAAATAATGAAAAATTTGCGCTTTTGTTTATTTAATGTTGATTGACATACTTTTGTATTTGGCGGGTTCCTCTCCAAATTATATTGTATTCGAAACTACACTTTTAATATCAATAAAATAAAAGTGATTATTAATCGATTTATCTTTCCGTAGATTTCCGTAAAAAAGTGTTTTTTTGCTACCAAAACAGTCGATAAATAATGCAAAATTTGCACTTTTGTTTATGCAATATTGATTGATATACTTTTATAGTTGGCGGGCTTCTCTCGAAATTAAATTATATTCGAAACTACACTTTTAATATCAATAAAATAAAAGTGATTATTAATCAATTTATGCTTCCGTAGATTTCGGTAAAAAAAGTATTATTTTCTACCAAAACACTCGAAAAATAATGCAAAATTTGCACTTTTGTTTGTTTAATGTTGATTGATATACTTTTATATTTGCCGGGCTCTTCTCGAAATTAATTTATATTCGAAACTACACTTTTAATATCAATGAAATAAAAGTGCTTATTAATCAATTTACCTTTCCGTAGATTTCGGTAAAAAAGAGCTTTTTTTTCTACCAAAACACTCGAAAAATAATGCAAGATTTGCACTTTTGTTTATTTAATGTTGATTGTTACACTTTTATATTTGGCGTGTTCCTGTCGAAATTGAATTATATTCGAGCCTACACACTTTTAATATCAATAAAATAAAAGTGATTATTAATCAATTTATGTTTCCGTAGATTTCGGTAAAAAAGTGTTATTTTCTACCAAAACACTCGAAAAATAATGCAAAATTTGCACTTTTGTTTTTTTAATGTTGATTGATATACTTTTGCATTTGGCAGGCTCCTCTCGAAATTAAATTATATTCGAAACTACACTTTTAATATCAATAAAATAGAAGTGATTATTAATGAATTTATCTTTCCGTAGATTTCGGTTAAAAAGTGTTTTCTTTTTTCTCATAAAACACTCGAAAAATAATGCAAAATTTTCACTTTTGTTTATTCAATGTTGAATGATATACTTTTATACTTGGCGGGCTCCTCTCGAAATTAAATTATATTCGAAACTACACTTTTAATATCAATAAAATAAAAGCGATTATCAATCAATTTATCTTTCAGTAGATTTCGGTAAAAAAGTATTTTTTTTCTCTACCAAAACACTCGAACAATAATGCAAAATTTGCACTATTGTTTATTTAGTACTGATTGATATACTTTTATATTTGGCAAGTTTCTCTTGAAATTAAATTATATTCGAAACTACACTTTTAGTATCAATAAAATAAAAGTGATTATTATTCAATTTATCTTTCCGTAGATTTCGGTAAAAAAGTGTTTTTTTTTTCTTCCAAAACACTCGAAGAATATTGCAAAATGTGCACTTTTGTTTCTTTAATGATGATTGATATACTTTTATATTTGGCGGGCTTCTCTCGAAATTAAATTATATTCGAAACTAAACTTTTAATATCAATAAAATAAAAGTGATTATTATTTAATTTATCTTTCCGTAGATTTCGGTAAAAAAGTGGTTTTTTTCTACCAAAACGCTAGAAAAATAATGCAAAATTTGTAATATTGTTTATTTAATGTTGATTGATATACTTTTATATTGGCGGGCACCTATCGAAATTAAATTATATTCGAAACTACACTTTTAATATAAATAAAATAAAAGTCATTATTATTCTACTTATCTTTCCGCAGATTTCGGTAAAAAAGTGGTTTTTTTTTGTACCAAAACAGTCGAAAAATAATGCAAAATTTGCATGTTTGTTTACTTAATGTTGATTGATTTACTTTTATATTTGGCGGGTTCTTCTCGAAATTAAATTATATTCGACACCACACTTTTAATATCAATCAAAAAAGTGATTATTAATCAATTTATCTTTCCGTAGATTTCGGTAAAAAGTTTGTTTTTTTCTAACAAAACGATCGAAAAATAATGCAAAATTTGCACTTTTGTTTATTTAATGTTGGTTGATATACTTTTACATTTGGCGGGCTCCTCTCGAAATTAAATTATATTTGAAACTACACTTTTAATATCAATAAAATAAAAGTGATTATTAATCAATTTATCTTTCCGTAGATTTCCGTAAAAAAAGTGTTTTTTTTTCTACCAAAACATTCAAAAATAACGCAAAGTTTGCACTATTTTTTATTTAATATTGATTGATATACTTTTATATTGGGGGGGCTCCTCTCGAAATTAATTTATATTCGAAACTACACTTTTAATATCAATAAAATAAAAGTGATTATTGATCTATTTATCTTTCCGTAGACTTCGGTAAAAAAGTTGTTTTTTTCTACCAAAACGATCGAAAAAATAATGCAAAATTTGCGCTTTTGTTTTTTTAATGTTGATTGATATACTTTTACATTTGGCAGGCTCCTCTCGAAATTAAATTATATTCGAAACTACACTTTTAATATCAATAAAATAGAAGTGGTTATTAATCAATTTATCTTTAAGTAGATTTCGGTTAAAAAGTGTTTTCTTTTTTCTCATAAAACACTCGAAAAATAATGCAAAATTTGCACTATTAATAATTTGATATTGATTGATATACTTTTATATTTTTGGCGAGCTTCTTTTGAAATTAAATTATATTCGAAACTACACTTTTAATATCAATAAAATAAAAGTGAATATTAATCAATTTGTCTTTCCGTAGATTTCGGTAAAAAAGTGTTTTTTTTTCTACCAACACAATAGAAAAATAATGAAAAATTTGCGATTTTGTTTATTTAATGTTGATTTACATACTTTTATATTTGGCGGGTTCCTCTCGAAATTATATTGTATTCGAAACTACACTTTTAATATCAATAAAACAAAAGTGATTATTAATCAATTTATCTTTCCGTAGATTTCCGTAAAAAAACTGTTTTTTTTCTACCAAAAAAACGAAAAATAATGCAAAATTTTCACTTTTTTTTATTTAATGTGGATTGATATACTTTTATATTGGCGGGCACCTATCGAAATTAAATTATATTCGAAACTACACTTTTAATATAAATAAAATAAACGTGATTATTATTCTGCTTATCTTTCCGCAGATTTCGGTAAAAAAGTGTTTTTTTTTTACCAAAAAACACTCGAAAAATAATGTAAAATTTGCACTTTTGTTTATTTAATGCTGATTGATATAGTTTTATATTTGGCGGGCCCCTCTTGAAAATAAATTATATTCTAAACTACACTTTTAATATCAATAAAATAAAAGTGATTATTAATCAATTTATCTTTCCGTAGACTTCGGTAAAAAGTTTTTTTTTTCTACAAAAAAACTCGAAAATAATACAACATTTGCAATATTGTTTACTTAATGTTGATTGATATACTTTTATACTAGGCGGGCTCCTCTACTACACTTTTAATATCAATAAAATAGAAGTTATTATTAATCAATTTATCTTTCCGTAGATTTCGGTAAAAAAGTGTCTTCTTTTTCTACCAAACACACGAAATATAATGCAAAATTGGCAGTACTTTTTATTGAATATTGATTGATATACTTCTATATTTGGCGGGCTCCTCTCGAAATTAAATTATAATCGAAACTACACTTTTCATATCAATAAAATGAGAGTGATTATTATTTAATTTATCTTTCCGTAGATTTCGGTAAAAAAGTGGTTTTTTTCCCAAAACGATCGCAAAATAATGAAAATTTGCACTTTTGTTGATTTAATGTTGATTGATATACTTCTATATTTGGTCGGTTCCTCTCGAAATTGAATTAGATTCGATACTACACTTTTAATATCAGTAAAATAAAAATGATTATTAATCAATTTATGTTTCCGTAGATTTCGGTAAAAAAGTGTTATTTTCTACCAAAACACTCGAAAAATAATGCAAGATTTGCACTTTTGTTTATTTAATATTGATTGATATACTTTTATATTTAGCGGGCTTTTCTCGAAATTAAATTATATTCGAAACTACAGTTTTAATATCAATAACGTAAAAGTGGTTATTAATCAATTTCTATTTCAGTAGATTTCGGTAAAAAGTTTTTTTTTCGACAAAAACGCTCCAAAAATAAGGCTAAATTTGCACTTTTGTTTATGTAATATTCACTGATTTACTTTTATAATTTGTGGGCTCCTCCCTAAATTAAATTATAATCGAAACTACACTTTTAATATCAATAAAATAAAAGTGATTATTAATCAATTAATCTTTCCGTAGATTTTTGTAAAAAAGTTTTTTTTTTCTACCAAAACGATCGAAAAATAATGCAAAATTTGCGCTTTTGTTTATTTAATGTTGATTGATATACTTTTATATTTGGCGGGTTCCTCTCGAAATTATAGTATATTCGAAACTACACTTTTAATATCAATAAAATAAAAGTGATTACTAATCAATTTACCTTTCCGTAGATTTCGGTAAAAAAGTGTGTTTTTTCTACCAACACAGTGGAAAAATAATGCAAATTTGCACTTTTGTTTATTTAATGTTGATGGATATACTTTTATATATGTCGGGCTTCTCTCGAAATTAAATTATATTCGAAACTACACTTTTAATATCAATGAAATAAAAGTGATAATTAATCAATTTATCTTTCCGTAGATTTCCGTAAAAAAGTGTTTTTTTTCTACCAAAACAGTCGAAAAATAATGCAAAATTTGCACTTTTGTTTATTTAATGTTGATTGATATACTTTTATATTTGTCGGGCTC
>NC_046663.1:125819844-125821656 GCF_010883055.1 Belonocnema kinseyi
CGCTTTTGTTTATTTAATGTTGATTGATATACTTTTATATTTGGCGGGTTCCTCTCGAAATTATATTATATTCGAAACTACACTTGCAATATCAATAAAATAAAAGTGATTATTAATCAATTTATCTTTCGTTAGATTTCGTTAAAAAAGTGTTTTTTTTTCTACCAAAACACTAGAAAAATAATGAAAAATTTGCACTTTTGTTAATATAATGTTGATTGATATACTTTTATATTTGGCGGGCTTCTCTTGAAATTAAATTATATTCGAAACTAGACTTTTAATATCAATGAATTAAAAGTGATTATTAATCAATTTATCTTTCCGTAGGTTTCCGTAAAAATTGTTTTTTTTTTCCACCAAAACAGTCGAAAAATAATGCAAAATTTGCACTTTTGTTTATTTAATGTTGATTGATATACTTTTATAATTGGCGGGCTTTTCTCGAAATTGAATTATATTCGAAACTACACTTTTAATATCAATGAAATAAAAGTGATAATTAATCAATTTATCTTTCCGTAGATTTCCGTAAAAAAAGTGTTTTTTTTCTACCAAAACAGTCGAAAAATAATGCAAAATTTGCACTTTTGTTTATTTAATGTTGATTGATATACTTTTATATTTGTCGGGCTCGTCTCGAAATTAAATTATATTCGACCTAACACACTTTTAATATCAATAAAATAAAAGTGATTATTAATCAATTTATCTTTCCGTAGATTTCGGTAAAAAAGTGTTTTTTTTTTCTACCAAAACACTCGAAAAATAATGCAAAATTTGCACTTTTGTTTATTTAATGTTGATTGATATACTTTTATAATTGGCGGGCTTTTCTCGAAATTGAATTATATTCGAAACTACACTTTTAATATCAATAACGTAAAAGTGGTTATTAATCCATTTATCTTTCTATAGATTTCGGTAAAAAGTTTTTTTTTCTAAAAAAACACTCGAAAAATAATGCCAAATTTGCACTTTTGTTTATTTGATGTTGATTGATATACTTTTATATTTGGCGGGCTCCTCTCTAAATTAATTTAGATTCGAAACTACACTTTTAATATCAATAAGATAAAAGTGATTAGTAACCAATTTATCTTTCCGTAGATTTCCGTAAAAAAAATGTTTTTTTTTCTACCAAAACAGTCGAAAAATAATGCAAAATTTGCATTTTTTTTTTAATGTTGATTGATATACTTTTATATTTGGCGGGCTTCTCTCGAAATGAAATTATATTCGAAACTACACTTTTAATATCAGTAAAATAAATGTGATTATTACTCAATTTATCTTTCCGTAGATTTCGGTAAAAAAGTGTTTTTTTTTCTACCAAAACAGTCGAAATATAATGCAAAATTTGCATTTTTTTTTCCTTTTGTTCATTGATATACTTTTATATTTGGCGGGCTGCTCTCGAAATTAAATTATATTCGACTCTGCACTTTTAATATTAATAAAAAAAGCGATTATTAATCAATCTATCTTTCGTAGATTTCGGTAAAAAGTTTTTGTTTTTTTTTCTACCAAAACGATCGAAAAATAATGCAAAATTTGCATTTTTTTTTATTTAATGTTGATTGATATACTTTTATATTTGGCGGGCTCCTCTTGAAATTAAATTATATTCGACACTACACTTTTAATATCAATAAAATAAAAGTGATTAGTAATCAATTTATATTTCCGTAGATTTCCGTAAAAAAAATGTTTTTTTTTCTACCAAAACAGTCGAAAAATAATGCAAAATTTGAATTTTTGTTTATTTAATGTTGATTGATATACTTCTATATTTGGCGGGCTCCTCTCGAA
>NC_046663.1:125821756-125822765 GCF_010883055.1 Belonocnema kinseyi
TTTTTTTTCTACCAAAACAGTCGAAAAATAATGCAAAATTTGAATTTTTGTTTATTTAATGTTGATTGATATACTTCTATATTTGGCGGGCTCCTCTCGAAATTAAATTATATTCGACACTACGATTTTAATATCAATAAAATAAAAGTGAATATTAATCAATTTATCTTTCCGTAGATTTCGGTAAAAAAGTGTTTTTTTTTCTACCAAAACACTCGAAAAATAATGCAAAATTTGCACTTTTGTTTATTTAATGTTGATTGATATACTTTTATATTTGGCGGGTTCTTCTCGAAATTAATTTATATTCGAAACTACACTTTTAATATCAATAAAATAAAAGTGATTATTAATCAATTTATCTTTCCGTAGATTTCCGTAAGAAAAGTGTTTTTTTCTACCAAAACAGTCGAAAAATAAAGCAAAATTTGCACTTTTGTTTATTTAATGTTGATGGATATACTTTTATATATGGCGGGCTTCTCTCGAAATTAAATTATATTCGAAACTACACTTTTAATATCAATAAAATAAAAGTGATTATTAATCAATTTATCTTTCCTTAGATTTCCGTAAAAAAAGTGTTTTTTTTTCTACCAAAACAGTCGAAAAATAATGCAAAATTTGCACTTTTGTTTATTTAATGTTGATTGATATACTTTTATATTTGGCGGGCTTCTCTCGAAATTAAATTATATTCGAAACTACACTTTTAATATCAATGAAATATAAGTGATTATTAATCAATTTATCTTTCCGTAGATTTCCGTAAAAGAGTGTTTTTTTTCTACCAAAACAGTCGAAAAATAATGAAAAATTAGCACTTTTGTTTATTTAATGTTGATGGATATACTTTTATATTTGGCTGGCTGCTCTCGAAATTCAATTATATTCGAAACTACACTTTTAATATCAATGAAATAAAAGTGATTATTAATCAATTTATCTTTCCGTAGATTTCCGTAAAAAAAGTGTTTTTTTTTCTACCAAAACAGTCGAAAAATAATGC
>NC_046663.1:125822865-125826873 GCF_010883055.1 Belonocnema kinseyi
CGCTTTTGTTTATTTAATGTTGATTGATATACTTTTATATTTGGCGGGTTCCTCTCGAAATTATATTATATTCGAAACTACACTTGCAATATCAATAAAATAGAAGTGATTATTAATCAATTTATCTTTCCACAGATTTCTGTAAAAAAGTGTTTTTTTCTACCAAAACACTTGAAAAATAATGCAAAATTGGCACTTTTGTTTATTTAATGTTGATCGATATACTTTTATATTTGCCGGGCTCCTCTCGAAATTAATTTATATTAGAAACTACACTTTTAATATCAATAAAATAAAAGTGATTATTAATCAATTTATCTTTCCATAGATTTCGGTAAAAAGTGTTTTTTTTTCTACCAAAACACTCAAAAATAACGCAAAATTTGCACTATTCTTTATTTAATATTGATTGATATACTTTTATATTTGCGGGCTCCTCTCGAAATTAAATTATATTCGAAACTACACTTTTAATATCAATAAAATAAAAGTGATTATTTATCAATTTATCTTTCGTTAGATTTCGTTAAAAAAGTGTTTTTTTTTTCTACCAAAACACTAGAAAAATAATGAAAAATTTGCACTTTTGTTAATATAATGTTGATTGATATACTTTTATATTTGGCGGGCTTCTCTCGAAATTAAATTATATTCGAAACTAGACTTTTAATATCAATGAATTAAAAGTGATTATTAATCAATTTATCTTTCCGTAGGTTTCCGTAAAAATTGTTTTTTTTTCCACCAAAACAGTCGAAAAATAATGCAAAATTTGCACTTTTGTTTATTTAATGTTGATTGATATACTTTTATATTTGGCGGTCTCCTCTCGAAATTCAATTGTATTCGAAACTACACTTTTAATATCAATAAAATAAAAGTGATTATTAATCAATTTATCTTTCGTTAGATTTCGGTAAAAAAGTTTTTTTTTTTTTCTACCAAAACGCTAGAAAAATAATGAAAAATTTGCACTTTTGTTAATATAATGATGATTGATATACTTTTATATTTGGCGGGCTTCTCTCGAAATTAAATTATATTCGAAACTACACTTTTAATATCAATAAAATAAAAGTGATTATTAATCAATTTACCTCTCCGTAGATTTCGGTAAAAAAGTGGTTTTTTGTCTACCAAAACACTCGAAAAATAATGCAATTGATTGATATACTTTCATATTTGGCGAGTTCCTCTCGAATTTGAATTATATTCGATACCACACTTTTAATATCAGTAAAATAAAAGTGATTATTACTCAATTTATCTTTTCGTAGATTTCGGTAAAAAAGTGTTTTTTTTTCTACCAAAGCTATCGAAAAATAATGAAAAATTTTCGCTTTTGTTTATTTAATATTGATTGATATACTTTTATATTTTTGGGGCCCCTCTCGAAATTAATTTATATTTGGAACTACACTTTTAATATCAATTAAATAAAACTGATTATTAATCAATTTATCTTTTCGTAGATTGCGTTAAAAAAGTGTTTTTTTTACCAAAACACTCGAAAAATAATTGGAATTTTGTTTATTTAATATTGATTGATATAATTTTATATTTGGCGGGCTCCTCTCGAAATTAAATTAAATTATATTCGAAACTACACTTTTAATATCAATAAAATAAAAGTGATTATTAATCAATTTAGCTTTCCGTAGATTTCGGTAAAAAAGTGTTTTTTTTTTACCAAAACACTCGAAGAATAATGCAAGATTTGCTCTTTTGTTTATTTAATGTTGATTGATATACTTTTGTTTTTGGCGGGTTCCTCTCGAAATTCAATTGTATTCGATACTACACTTTTAATATCTGTAAAATAAAAGTGATTATTACTCTATTTATCTTTCCGTAGATTTCGGTTAAATAAAGATGAGAATATAATTTCCGTGAAGTGAGAAGTGATACTGCGATATGGAAAAAAGAAAAAAGCGTTACATAATTTGTGAATGACCCCTTACCCTTACCCCTTACCTCTGCGTAGACAAAGATTTTCGTCTCTGGAGGAGCTTTCTCTAGCAGTTACCCAGCGGATACGACAGGTAAATGAAGGAGGTGACTTGACTGGAATTACAGATCTTCCTAAACGTTGGGATGCCACCATTCAAAAGCACAGAGACTACATAGAAGGACTATAGTGACATATGGTCTAATACGTTTTGTAAGTGTTTGAGAAAAATAATTGTGCATTTCTTTTGAAACGACCCTCCTAAAAACATTTTTCAAACAATCTTTGCAGGATTCAATTCAGTACCGATTTATATAGAAATTGATTTATTTTTTATTAAAAATTCGATTTTTGAGAACTTTATTCGCATCTTCTTAAAAATACTATGCACATTTTAAAACAAAAAGTTTAATCCAGAAATATACATATTTTTTTAATCATTGTTTTTTTAAATTCAAATAATAACTTTTGTAAGCTTTACACATTAAAAAAATTTTATTTGATAAAAGTATTGGATTATTGTATTTTCAATAAATAAATAATATTTAATGAATAAAAATCTTTAAAATTTTTTAAATTCAGGAATTTTTAGTTCGGATATTTTATAATTCAGCAGTTTCCTGTGAGGAATTTTCAAATTCGGTAATATTTTACTGTCGGGAATTTTATTTTTTATGATTTTTTCAATTCGAGAGTTTTATATTTCGGCACTTTTATAATTTCCGAAATTTTCTTATTCGGAAATTTTGCAAATCACGAATTTTACAGTATCGGGAATTTTATTTTTCGGGATTTTTCAGTCGCTTCTTCCGAAAAATAAAATTCCCGTCACTGTAAAAATTTCCGAAATTATAACATTGTCGAAATATAAATGTCCCGAATTGAAAAATGCTCCATAATTTATAATATTACCGAATTTGAGAATTCCTGACACAAAATTTCCGATTTCTAAAATATCCGTATAACATTTGTATTCAATTATTGTTATTTTAAATTAAAACAATAATCTTTATATAATTTATCTTTATATAGCAATTGACAATATAATTTTTTAATCGACATTATTTATTTATTAAAAATATTTTATAATTGTATTTTTAATAAATAAATCATGTCGATTAAAAAATTATTTTGTCAATTGCTACAATTCGCTACTTTTCTAGTTTGCATGTTTTATAATCGGACAGCATTCGGTATGAAATTTTATTGTTCAGGGCAGAGAGAGTTTCACCGAATGGGGAATTTTATTTTTTCGGATATTTCAGCCGTCCCTATAGAAGTACAGAAAATTTGCTGTAATTATAATTTCGACACCAGGATCTTTTCGAAGTATACCTACAGTATTTATTTACAAAAAGTTTGAATGAAAACTTTTGAAATCACAAATTATAAAGATAATCTCAAATAAAAATTTAAAAATTCGCTGTACATCCAATTTTTATTCTTGGGTCTTGGCGATTTTTGCCTAATTCATTTCAGTCACTGATAAACGGGGTTTAATTTAATAGGGATATCTCTCGTAAATAAGTTATTAAAAACCGAGACAATAGGGTAGACTTTTTTGACCTCTAGGTATGTAAAAAAGGTAAACTTCTGAAAATTTAAGAACTAATTATACTTTTTAGGATATCAATACAATTTACAAAACACTATTTGTAAAATTTTCAAGTAGTTAAGCCTTTAGCTTATTACAACTCGATGTTTAACGTTAAAATTCGATAATATTGTAAATTGTCCAGAATTTTATTATTCTGGAATTTTTAAGATCAGGATTTTCAGATTCCGGCGTTTTAAAATGTCTTGAAGTTTGCAGTGTCGGGAATTTTATTATTCGGGATTTTTCGTTCCCAAAAATATTTCGAAGAAGTTGTATCAATTATAATAGTTTACAGTTTATTTTAAAATATATTTCATGGAACATGATATTTTTTATAAATGCGCCAGTGAAATTTTGTTCGTCTAATTTTTTTGCTAATGCGAAATGTAATCTGGCTTAGAACTGCCGTCTTAACATCTAAAAAACCCAAAGAACAACTAAATAATACTAAATAATATTAAAA
>NC_046663.1:125826973-125828186 GCF_010883055.1 Belonocnema kinseyi
TTAATCAATTTATCTTTCCGTAGATTTCCGTAAAAAAAGTGTTTTTTTTTCTACCAAAACAGTCGAAAAATAATGCAAAATTTGCACTTTTGTTTATTTAATATTGATTGATATACTTTTGCATTTGGCGGGTTCCTCTCGAAATTAAATTATATTCGAAACTACACTTTTAATATCAATAAAATAAATGTTATTATTAATCAATTTATCTTTCCGTAGATTTTGGTAAAAAAGCTTCTTTTTCTACCAAAACGATCGAAAAATAATGCAAAATTTGCAATTTTGTTTATTTAATGTTGATTGACATACTTTTATATTTGGCGGGTTCCTCTCGAAATTATATTATATTCGAAACTACACTTTTAATGTCAATAAAATAAATGTGATTAGTTATCAATTTATCTTTCCGTAGATTTTGGTAAAAAAAGTGGTTTCTTTCTACAAAAACACTCGAAAAATAATGCAAACTTTGCACTTTTGTTCATTTAATGTTGATTGATATACTTTTACATTTGTCGGGCTCCTCTCGAAATTAAATTATATTCGAAACTACACTTTTAATATCAATAAAATAAAAGTGATTATTAATCAATTTATATTTCCGTAGATTTCGGTAAAAAAGTGGTTTTTTCTACCAAAACACTCGAAAAATAATGAAAAATTTGCACTTTCGTTTATTTAATGTTGATTGATATACTTTTATATTTGGCGGGCTCCTCGCAAAATTTATTTGTATCCGAAACTACACTTTTAATATCCATAAAATAAAAGTGATCATTAATCAATTTATCTTTCCGTAGATTTCGGTAAAAAAGTGTTTCTTTTTTCTGCCAAAACACTCGAAAAATAATGCAAAATTTGCACTTTTGTTTATTTAATGTTGATTGATATACTTTCATATTTGGTAGGCTCCTCTCGCAACTAAATTATATTTGAAACTACACTTTTAATATCAATAACGTAAGAGTGGTTTTTAATCAATTTATCTTTATGTAGATTTCGGTAAAAAGTGTTTTTTTTTTTCGACCAAAACACTTGAAAAATAATGCCAAATTTACACTTTTGTTTATTTAATATTGATTGATAAACTTTTATGTTTGGCGGGCTCCTCCCTAAATTAAATTATAGTCGAAACTAGACCTTTAATATCAATAAAATAAAAGTGACTATTTATCAATTTATCTTTCCGTAGATTTCGGTTGAAAAGTTTTTT
>NC_046663.1:125828286-125836280 GCF_010883055.1 Belonocnema kinseyi
ATCCGACACACACACACACACACACATATATTGCACCAAAAGTTTTATCAGTATGAATAAAAATATGATATTGTATAGTAAAAAAATTATAACTTACAAAAGACTGTAAATTATAAGAATTAATTTTAGAATTAGTGGAATATATATTAACTCGTAATATAAATTACTCATGGACTTTTATCTCTAGTATTGGTTAAAATAACCATGTTTGGCAGAATCATAAATGTAAAACAATTTTAATTGCCAATTTAATTTCAATTTAAATGGTTCTTGTCCGAGCTAAGTTACCATAATTGTGCATCGAGGGGCTTTTGAGAGTTGCTTGCAACGCTCCAACTGACTGTTGGAAAACTAAATCGGCGGTGCTATCGACGGGTGGCGGTGGGTAAAGGGAAACTGACAATTTTCGCCGGACACGGCGTCTAAATTTATTGCAGGTAACTAAGCGCGCACCGCATCTACGTTTATAATATTTGATAATATCTTTGACTGAATGTAGTGTGTCTTGTCCTGGAAATATCGTGTCGTTCACTGGATTTGAATACATTATTTTTAAATAATTCTAACAATAGTTTGGCAAACAATAAATATATTACTGGGTACTGTCTGAAAACGGAAAAAATGTGCCCTTTCAGATGAATTCATCTTCGTTACCAAACAAGAAGCATATACATTAATATTTTCTTTCTTCCAAAAACTTTTTCTTAAGGCCATGTGACGAGAGGGTCACGTGACCAAATCTGGTCTTTAATTTTGCTTTCCCAACTTACGTCTAAACGAAATGAGGTATTGCTCTGAATGTTTGGGAAATGAAAGAGGAGGTAATAAGGTCCATGTCTCTGCTTTGTTCCGGTGGAAATTTTGAGAAAAAACTTTTTTTGAGGAAAACACCAGTGGAAGTTTTCTTTCCCAAATTACGTCCACACGGAATAAGATATCGTGTTAAAAATTTAGCACGATTAATAGAAGGCATGCCAGAATATGTCTCTGGTCCTAAATAATTAGAATATTGGAAAGAGTTTTTTTTTTAAATTACTATTTTGGAGAAATAACGACCATGCTGTCGTCAAACCCTGCAAGCAATTTGCAATGTTGTCAATGGGCTAGTTATGGGGTTTATATTTATCAAAGTGGGGCAAAACGACAAAAATCGCTCACGTACATTATGCACAAATAATGCAAAAACTAATGTTTGCACTTGACATGCAAATAAACATATTTGGTCTGAGATACATATCATTCTGGTATCAGCTGTGTTACAGCAGCACTAGCGCAGCGAGTAGACAACTTCGAACTCCTAGGGTCTGTGGGTAAAACAGATTGCATGATTACCGTCGATAATCATTATTTGCATAAATAAACTTTTTTCTTCCCCTAACTCTTTCAAGGCCACAAACGATCCTTGAATATTTATTAACGTTTCCCGAACGAAATTTCCGCGTTATTTAAACTTTTATTTTGCAATATGGGTGAAAAATTATTGGTCTTAGGGCTGACATGATCAGCTGTTATACTCATCACATGGCCTTAAGGTGCCGGTAATACCTCAGTTTACCTCTTTACTTACAAGTTTCAACACAATCCCAATCAGGAACGGATTCTCGATTCGATTTCGAAACGACGTCGTTTTTTAGCGCCGAAAAAAGGTCGCAATTTTCGTCAATTCAACGATTATTTGTCACCGAAATCGACGTCATTTCGAGATAGATTTAATAGTCGAATCGACGTGTGAATGGCTGTCGTAGCGACGTACCATAACCTACAAATATAAAACTCAGTAGTACTTTTCTAAAATGTACTGAAATGTCGCATAACCTGAAAGTGAAATTAAAAACTGAAGGTAGTTTTTCATTTTTTCCGTAAAAGCGCTTCTTTGGCAATAGCAAATATTACGTCCCTCCTTAAAAGTATCAAAATTAAAAGGAATATTTTGTACAGTATATCCAAAGACCATGTTTGCACGTACAAGCATTGTCATTGCAAATAGTGTTGATTTATACCGGTCTTCTTGACGGAGGTTCCTCGTATTTTAAACTAAAATACAATTGTAGAATTATGTACAAATAACTTTAAAATCCTAAGTTCGATGTAAAACCCGGACAGCTGTACCGTGTCTTTCTTTGTTTTGTGAAGTTCAGATGTGTTAAGTTGAAAAGGGTAAACAGAAAAGAAGGGTCTCTATACCGTTTTATATCTAAGAAACAACCTAGAGCCCGTTTGAAACGCATTTACAATTTTAAAATGCAGTTAAGTTTAGTGTCTATCGTCGACGCAAAGAAGTAAGACGTGTAACCTATAGTGTAACTTCGCACAGTTAGTACAGTCAGCTGGAGTATTTGTAGATATTTTCATGAATTCTTGTGCTGCGTATTTTTTTCAACGTCTTTTATAAACTGTTAATTTATTTTTCATTATTCGTGATCATAAAACTACGGACCATAGTTTCATTTGCGCATTTTATGTGGAATGCGAAAAGGTGGAAGAGATACCCTGGTGGACCAAAGGAACCGAAAGGAGCCTCTTCAAAGTACTATTAAGGGAACACCCCGTGTGTCCAGTCGAAAAAATCCATTTTGAAATTGGCGCGATTTTCAGGTCAAATTTAATGTTCCGGCACTGATAGAATAGTAAATAAATATAATAAAAATAATAATGTAGATGTAATAATTAAGAATGTTTGAAGAGAGAAAAATCTTTTTTATACACACTTTCAAAAAAAAAAAAAAAATATTATTTAAGACTGTTTTATAAAGGCTGTAAGGTCTAATAGATAGTAAGTAGAATAACAATAATGTTAATTTAGATTTCTTCATTGATAATTATTAAAATGTAAAAAATAATTTTTTAAATTACACGAATTTTCACAATATTAATTAATGAATTAGTTAAATCAAATTTTATACTACAAATTTTCAATTTTTACGAAAAAAATGAAAATGAGACAAAACATAGGAAAAAATTTATAATTGTATTGTTTGTGAAGTAAAGTAAAGAAATTGAATTCTGTGGTTACGGTATTTTCTTCAACATCTTTTGATTAAATTATTTCGAATAAAACTAAATTGAATTCAATCCTAGAGAAGATCAAAATAAACATCACATTAAAGTAATATTTTTCAAAACAGAGTTGAGAAATCATGAATAAAAGAAGTATTTTTATGAGGTTGAAAAACTTTTCTTTACCATAGGTATGTGCAATGTTTTTTAGTCGTAAAACTTTTTCGTTCAAATAAGTCTTTATTTCAGAACAATAGGTAAACAGTAAGAGGATTTATGACACAACTTAAATGTAAATTACATGCATAGAGTAAAAAAGTTTTCACTGCTGATTTGTTGGAATTATGTATGTATGTATGTATTTAATTCCTCCCTTTCACGGGTTTGAGGGCCTCCGCTCCCTGTACATATATTTACAATCCCATCCTCAGTCTAACTGAACTACTACTTATATTCTACTCCTTCGCATTACGTACGAGAAACAATAGTAACAGTAATGATATTAATTCCTAAAATGAGTGAGCTTCCAGGGCTTCCCTTTCCTTTTACCATAAAAGAATGCATTTTCCACGATAATGAAAACAATTTTCGTTTTTTACTGTCCCTTTTCAGGATCACCCGTTTGGCTCTGCCCTGCTCCCTTGCTTTCCCTTACTTCTTCCAATTTCTTTATCCACATCACTCCCTGTCCACTACCGTCCAAGATCCATCTTACACACTCATCCACACTCAACTGTTCCTCTTCCTCTCCTGTACATCTCTCTAATACATGTGCCCATGACTTCATTTCATATCCACATACTCTACATAAATTCTCCTCTTCATCCATCCAATATCTGCATGCTCTCACTCCTTCTCACATTCTGAACTGTACAACCATACTACATTTTTCTTCCTTTTTATTTTTTGCAGATAGTCTGGTTCCGTCAACCCTTTGACCATCATATACCATCTATTGTACCTCGAATCTATAATCTTTGTCCATCTCTCTTTTCCTTGTTTAACCATTAGCGCTAACTCTATGTCCTTCCACTCCATAACCCCTTCTCTAATATTACACATCCTTCTCATTTTTCTCCTTTCTTCCTCACATTTTGAATTTCCCACATTACCTCTCGCTTCATTGTTCCGAATTTCGCCCAAACATGCTTATACAATTCTACTTCCCTCTCCCCATTTTAGCTTCTCTTTAAACCTCCAGGCTCTTTTAATTTATCTAGTAACCATATTTTCTCTTCCTAACTCTTCTTTTGACATATATCCTGGGCAACTCCAGCTAACCCCCATTACCCACCTCAGAAATCGCTCATGCATGCTCTCTACTTTCCTATGTTCCTTCCATCCCCAGATCTCCACACCATAACATAACACCGCCCACACGAACGCATCAAACATCCAGACCCTCATTCTCCATTCGTTCTTGAACCTTCTCTTTCCCATACCCCATACTTGGCCCATTACTTTACTTGCACCTTCAATTCTTTTCCTCATCTGCAGCTCGTTTCCCCCTTCTACCTCAAACCAAAAACCTTGGTAACAGAACTCCACAATTTTCACTTTTTGTCCGTTCATCTTCCAAACGTAATTTATTTTGCTCTTTCTATTTCTGAAACACATCACCTTTGTCTTATCTACGTTCACCGTCAGCTCTTTTGTTCCCACATAGTCTTCGAAGATTCTCATCATTAGGTTCATCCCCTTCTCATCATCTGCTAATAGAACTACATCGTCCGCGTATGCTAGAAAGTATAGTTTGCTATTACCCAAAACCGTCCCTTCTTTCTCTTTCTCCTTTAGCTTTTCCTCTAAGTCTGCCAATAGAATACTAAATAGTAACGGACTCAACGGGCACCCTTGCCTTAGACCTCGGCCTGTCCAGGAAACCTGCCCCTTTTTCTTTCCTATTTTCACCCTAATCCTGGTTTCAGTAAAAATTTCCTTTATCCTGTCCACCAACTTTTCTTCTACACCCCTCTCTTTCCTTGCCTGCCATAGCACTTTTCTGTTCACTGAGTCAAACCCTGCTTTGAAATCTACGAACAAAGCGACTAGTTTTTCTTTCTTTCTCCCCAAATTTCTGTTAACTAAATAGTTAAGTAAGTAGATGTTGTCTATAGTTCCCATTTCTTTTCTAAATCCCGTCTGCTTATGTGGGATACTTTCTTTTTGTTCCACCTGACTCTCCAACCTTTTTCTTAAGATTTCTGCATATATTTTAGAGCCGACTGACATGAGAGTGATCCCTCTGTATTCCTCTACCTTCTTTCCTTCCCCTTTCTTGACAAGCGGTACCACCAGTCCCGTCGTCCACTTTTCCGGCCAACCTTCCCCTTTCCATACCTTGTTACAGAGCTTCCACATCCCATCCCTAATCCCTGCTCCTCCAAGCTTCATCGCTTCGTTCTCAATCCCATCTTCTCTCGTCGCCTTGTTTCATTTTAACCTATTTATTGCCTCATCCACTTCTTCTCTTGTTATCTCGTTCCCTTCCTCCATTTCTCCTTGGACTATCCTACACTTTCCCCCTTTGATCTTATTTTGCTGTGCCCCTAATAGACCCTTGAAATAATACGTCCATTTCTCCATTTTTATTTCTTCGTTATAGCCCTTCCTTTCCCCTCTTTCCCTATTCATCACATCCTACACCCTACCTTCTTTGATCGCTTTTTCTACTTCTGCTTTATATTCTTCCTTTCCCCTTTGGCTTTTTATTTCCAGCATCTTCTCATGTTCTTTTACCCTCCCAGCATTCCTCGTCCCGCCAGCCTCTCTTTCCCCTTACTCTTTCTTCATTAGTACCCAGCTCATCCTTTACCTTGTAAATGGACCTTTTCAACCTTTCAATTAACGAGTCTCCCTTCCCCTTACCTTTCTCAAGAGTTTTTCCTTTTTTCCTAAATTTTTCTAATTCTTCATCCCAGCACCATTCCTCCCCATTTATCCATAACTTGTCCCTCCCTATCCACACCATATTGCCCTTTTCCTCTCTACCCAAGCCCTCTGCTCTATTTGTCATCTCCTTTTCCTCTCCCTCCATGTCAGATCTAGACTGGATACTCGTTCTTCCAATTGTTTTATTTCTTTAGATCTCTGTTCGTTAACCTCTCTCTGTTTATTCTCAATGCTCTCTAGCTTACCCCAAACCTTGTCCTTCTCCTCCTTCCAACGTTTATCCCATTCTTCCCATTTTTCTCTGACCTTTTTCACTTTCCCCCATACATTGTTTCCCTGCCTATTCGTATCCCTATTCACGTCATCCAATCTCTTTCTTGTTTCCTCTTTAAACCCTTTAATGAGAGCTTCCAATTTTTCAAATATCCCCCCCCCCCCTATCTTTCCTTGGTGTTTTCCTTTTAATTCTAACTCTAATGTTATCCTGGTCCCTTTCTACCTCATCCTCACCAGCCACTCTTTTCCTTTTTTCCTCCCCTTCACTGCTAATCGCGCTTGTCTTTTTTGCCATTCGTCCAGATTTCCGTTCGAACCCGCGTTGCCTAGCTTGTTAAGACGCTGTAAATTTGAGGGCCTTCCGCGTTGCTTGCCCGTACCTGAGTCCGCTACCCTCTCCACCCGGGACTTCTCGGAATTTTCATCACCGCTGCTGTCACTGCAATCAACGTCAACCATTCCCCCACTTCCAATGCTTTCAGCAACGTCAGCTATTGCAGCCACTACGGTTTTCTGCTCTGTTCGATTGTCCAGTAACTGTTGCCCTCTGGCGCCAGTTTGTGGACTTCGCGTCGTTGGCATCCTACCTTATCCAAAGCTCCGTGACGTTTCCCGCCTTTATCACCTACCTCTTGCCCCCCTGACCAAGCAACTATTTTTTCACTCCTAGCCTCAAAAACTTCACACGCTCCAAATTTTCACTTCAAACAACTCACTTTCACCCTTCACACCTTTGCATTCACTCACCATTCTTCCTTTACACTCGATCTCCGCACTTTCTGCCTTTTCTGCATCCACTCACCCTTATTTCCTTCACTAAAGCCAAAAATACAACACTTGACAAAAAAGTGTTTCTTCGCGATCGGTACCGGAAACGGAAGCAATTTGCTGGAATTAAATATCTATTACAAAATTTTAAATTATACAATAAATATCACAGATATTTCATGCTTCAGGTGAACATTCATTTGAAACTACATTTCAATTGTTCAAATTCTGGAAAGTATCAAACGTAGCTTCGTTGACGTAGAAGAGCAAGTTTTCTTCATATTCTTTTTATTCTTGATTAAAAAGGTTTATTTTTAAAACAAACACTACACGAAAATATACAGGGTGAGGAAAAAGCATGGCAACCCCGGAAAACCTCAGAGGGTTTGTCATAAAATTGTTAATGTCAGGTCTTATGTCACTTTCAACGAGAAATACAGTGATTACCTTGAATTTGACCTTGTCATTAACCTTCTTTTCTAACCACTTGTTATGCACGATTTTCTTGCAAGCATAATTTACTTTTATTTGACCTCTAGAGGGCACGTCGCCTTGAAATGACCTTGAAGGTGAGGTACAAGATCAAATCCAAGGTCATCGCTGGATTCCTCGTTGAAAGTTACATAAGACCTGACCTTAAAAAATTTTTTAATGACCAGCCCTCTGAGATTTTTCGGGGCTGCCATACTTTTTCCTCACCCTGCATACTCACATATAACCTTTTCTTAAGAATACTTCAAAAGTTTCGCGCTTCGTTCCGTATTTCCGATTCCGGTTTCGCGCATCTAGTGGAGGTGGTAATGTGACACAACTTTCCCTAGAGGAACTCTAGGTTTGACCGATTGCTGTGAAATATGTATGGTGATTTAGCACATGTGTAAGCATCGCCTGAACTAGTCTAATTAAAAATTCCAAGCCGTTTTTTTCGTGACGAAATAATCGAGAGAAATTATGAAAAATCAAAATTTAGGAAATTTAAATTAGACCAAAATCCAAATTAAAAATCCCATTTAACGTCCAATAATCAAATTGATGCAAAATCCTGTTATACAAAACAAGAA
>NC_046663.1:125836380-125840152 GCF_010883055.1 Belonocnema kinseyi
TTTCGGAAAAAAATAAAAAAGAGGAAAGAAAAATGAGAAGGCAGCCAACCACATCCCTTTCCTTCTCTTTTTCTTTCTTTCGTCTTTTTTATTTTTATGACCTTCAAATTACAATAAAATAAAAATAAAAAACATAAATAAATCAATTTGCATTACCAACGTTTCGGTACTCGTACAGTACCCTTATCAAGGCAAGAAAATTTTAAGTGGTAGAAATTGACAGCACCCACGAACAGGTGCTCTCTCTTTGATACATGAGAATCGAATGAGGGTCAGTAGGCCAATCTGTTGTAAACACAATATAAATATCTGTCACAATTAAATCAGAAATAGAGAAAGTAAAAGAAAAATAGAATTCATAAAACAGCTACGTTATATGTAATTAATCATATTAGCATAACTTTTGTTCAAACCATCCAAAATCGGTTTTTAAATTAATAGATAACTTTGTTTGTTTTTTAATATAAAGCATTTCCATGAATTCCCTCTTTCGCTCATTACTTTCACTCTGCAAAATTTGAACATTATCCCAATCAAACTCATGGTCAACATCAACAAATGCCTTTGTATGTCTGGCAACTACACTCTTATAACAGCGTCCCAAACGAACATCACTTTTGTGCTCCTCTATCCTAGTATTAAGAAGTCTGCCAGTCTGTCCCACCTAATTCATCCCACAGATCCTGCAAATGATCTTATAGACAACACCATCCTTTTCAAAATTATCCAAAGGATCCTTGCAAAAATTTATCACCGAATCCATTTTTAATGGAATGCAGAAAATAGTATGAATTTAAAATTTTTTTAACATGAGTTCAATAGTTTTAGAAATTTGACCAAAAAATGGAAGAACAAAAGTGTTAAACGAACTATATTCCTTTAACTCTTTCTGATTATCTACAAGCAAATTATTAATGTCTTTGTTTTTGATTTGTTGAACTCTAATTGCAATGTTTACCAATTAACTCCTTTAGATAATGATTCAGAAAAAGGATATTCCTAACAATATTCAAATTTCTTGTGTGAAATGAACAATGGGACAAACCTAAAGCTCTGTCAACTAAGTTTTTAATTGCTGCAATTTTGTTTTGAAAGGGATGAGCAGAAAGGAAATTTAAAATTCTACCTGAATATGTACTTTTTCTGTACCAATTAGTGACAATATTACCATTCCAATCCTTAATTACTTTTATGACCAAAAAACTAATTTTATAATCCTGTTCTATTTCATGAGTGAATTGAAGTTTTGGATGAAAACCGTTAAAAGTATCAATGACAATCTGTAACTTTTCTAGAGGAACACATAATAAGGTATCGTCGATAAACCGAAAATAAAAAGGCAAAACAAAATCTAATTTCCCAAAAACAAAAACCTCCAAATCTTCCATCACTAGTTCTGCTAAAATCGGAGAAATGATTGAACCTATGGGAGTACCAGACTTCTGTCTATAGAAAGATCCATTAAATTTAAAATAAGTTGACTCCATAATAAAAAATATCCCTTCAATAAAACCTTTTTGGCATAAACGAGTACGGGTTTTTATGAGAATCAAATTAAAATTTTATTCTAAAAACTTGGTGGGAGTATTAATAGTTGAAATAACTATTCTTAAGGGATAGCCATCTTTGTGAATCTTTCTCAAACCATAACATCTTGCAAGAGCTGTGTCTTCAGTGTTAGTATCAGTCCTTCTTATATCCTTTCCCAGGGGTCCTTTCTTTCTCCAATTGTCAAGCATCTTAAAAGTGTCTCTTTTTAATTTTTTCAACGAATGTTCATGCAATAATTCAAAATTATCATTATCAGAAAGCAAGTTCTCCATATCCCTGATATAATTCGATTTTTTCATGCAAATAGTAATACTGCCTTTATCAGCATTCATGCAAACCACATCAGGGTTGCTTCTAAGAAACTCTTTCGTCATCATGAAACCTTTAGAAATTCTACGATCATTATAACTGATATGCAAACTATTTTTCTCAAGAAAGCTCTTTGACAAGTGTAAAACCTTGTTTCGGAAATCCTGCTGATCCAAAATAGGAATTTTGTGTATATTTGATTCAACATCTTTTACTATTTCTATCATTTGTTTTGCCTTAGTTTTTATCACACGGTCAATAAAACCTTGACCTAATCTGAGAATATCTGTGACTGAATCAGGAATTTGAATATCTGTCAAATTAACAAATCAAGGATCTTTAGCTCCTTCTTCAAAAATCCTATGTAAATTTAAATTTTGTTTTTGAGCACTAGTTTGCTGATGAATTAAATTTGAAAGTTTGTTATCATTTTTTACATCACTGGTTAACAATCTTTGATTAAGGAGAATCTGATGCTTTAAAGGATTAATAATTTCATTTTGTTGCAAACAAACTTCTAATTCACTTCTTATTCTTGAAATTCCTGACTTTAAAAAATTAACATGATTTGAAACATCTATGATAAATAAATTTAGTAGTGAAAATTTAAAATTGTTTAAAGTGTGTTCAAATTTTCTATTACAAAAATTACTGTGAAAAGAAAAATCTCGAATTTTGTTATCCAGGAAAAAATTTTTTTTAGGTGAAACATCGTTTCTTCTACATTCAATCAAAAATCTTTTTTGAAGAATACTGCCTCTTAATTTCTTATGGATATCACACCATAATTGCACCTTTTTGAACACCTCAGGACCATGCTTAACTCTTATCTGATTAAAAAACATAATATCCTAGAAATGATCTCCAGTTCAAGTCAGCTAAATCAAAATTTAGGAAATTTAAATTAGACCAAAATCCAAATTAAAAATCCCATTTAACGTCCAATAATTAATCAAATTGATGCAAAATCCTGTTATGCAAAACAAGAATCCAACGACCAAATTTGGATCACAACGAATAAACGAAAACCAAAAAAAAACCCTATTGTAATCTGAAAAAAAAACCCAAAAAAACAACGAAAAAAGAAAATAAAATTTTCGGAAAAAAATAAAAAAGAGGAAAGAAAAATGAGAAGGCAGCCAACCACATCCCCTTCCTTCTCTTTTATGTTCTTTCGTCTTTTTTATTTTTATGACAATCAAATTACAATAAAATGAAAATAAAAAACATAAATGAATAAATTTGCATTACCAACGTTTCGGTATTCGTACAGTACCCTTATCAAGACAAGAAAATTTTAAGTGGTAGAAATTGACAGCACCCTTGAACAGGTGCTCTCTCTTTGATACCTGAGAATCGAATGAGGGTCAGTAGGCCAATCTGTTGTAAACACAATATAAATATCTGTCACAATTACATCAGAAATAGAGAAAGTAAAAGAAAAATAGAATTCATGAAACAGCTACGTTATATGTAATTAATCATATTAGCATAACTTTTGTTCAACCCATCCAAATCGGTTTTTAAATTAATAGATAACTTTTTTTGTTTTTTAATATAAAGCATTTCCATGGATTCCCTCTTTCTCTCATTACTTTCACTATGCAAAATTTGAACATTATCCCAATCAAACTCATGGTCAACATCAACAAATGCCTTTGTATGTCTGGCAACTACACTCTTATAACAGCGTCCCAAACGAACATCACTTTTGTGCTCCTCTATCCTAGTACTAGGCAGTCTGATAAGTACCTGAAAATTCTAAGAGATGGCATTAGTATTCACTAATGTGAACCATTTTCATCGAGCATGATCCTTCAAATGACGCCTGTCAAAACTTTAGCCATTTATGTTTACGCATTTACAAGTTACAGCACTGAGAAGCGACTAACCTCCGAGTTTTTTTTAATAT
>NC_046663.1:125840252-125849926 GCF_010883055.1 Belonocnema kinseyi
AAGAAGCTCTGCGCGCGATGGGTGCCGCGTTTGCTCACAGTGGACTAAAAACGAATTCGTGTGACAACTTCCCAGCAGAATTTGGCATTATTTTCGCGTAAGTCGACCGAGTTTTTGCGCCGATTCATAACCATGGATAAAACCTGGATCCACTACTACACTCCTGAGTCAACGCAACAGGCAAAACAGTGGGTTCCAGTGCTCCGAAGCGTCCAAAAACGCAACAATGGGTCGGAAAGGTTATGGCCTCCGTATTTTGGGATGCACATGGCATAATATTCGTGAACTATCTTGAAAAAGGTATTGCATGTAATCGGCTTCGAATTGGTTCCTCAGCCACCGTATTCACCAGACCTGGCCCCCAGCGACTATTAATTGTTCCTAACCTGAAGAGATGGATCACCGGTAAGCGTTTTTACTCAAATGAGGAGTTCATAGTTGAAACTGAGGCGTATTTTGGAGACCTTCCGGTCGAGTACTTTTCGGACGGTATCAAAAAGTTAGAAAATCGTTAGAATCATTGTATCAATCTAAAAGGAGAGTATGTTGAAAAATAAAACCGACTTTGGCCAAAAAAACGTCTCCGTGTTTCATTTTTCAGGGACTAATAAAGACTGCCTAGTATTAAGAATTCTGCCAGTCTGTCCCACGTAATTCATCCCACATCCTGCAAGTGATCTTATAGACAACACCACCCTTTCCAAAATTATCCGAAGAATCCTTGCAAAAATTTATCACCGAATCCATTTTTAATGGAATGCGGAAAATAGTATGAATTTTTAATTTTTTTAACATTAGTTCAATAGTTTTAGAAATTTGACCAAAAAATGGAAGAACAAAAGTATTAAACGAACTATATTTCTTTAACTCTTTCTGATTATCTACAAGCAAATTATTAATGTCTTTGTTTTTGATTTGTTGAAATTTAAGTGCAATATGTTTCTCAATTAACTCCTTTGGATAATGATTCAGAAAAAGGATATTCCTAACAATATTCAAATTTCTTGTGTGAAATAAAGAATGGGACAAACCTAAAGCTCTGTCAACTAAGTTTTTAATTACTGCAATTTTGTTTTGAAAGGGATGAGCAGAAAGGAAATTTAAAATTCTACCTGAATATGTACTTTTTCTGTACCAATTGGTCATAATATTACCATTCCAACCCTTAATTACTTCTATGTTCAAAAAACTGATTTTATAATCTTGTTCTATTTCATGAGTGAATTGAAGTTTTGGATGAAAACCGTTAAAAGTATCAATGACAATCTGTAACTTTTCTAGAGGAACACATAATAAGGTATCGTCGATAAACCGAAAATAAAAAGGCAAAAGAAAATCTAATTTCCAAAAAACAAAAATCTCCAAATCTTCCATCACTAGTTCTGCTAAAATCGAAGAAATGACTGAACCTATGGGAGTACCAGACTTCTATCTATAGAAAGATCCATTAAATTTAAAATAAGTTGACTCCATAATAAAAAATATCCCTTCAATAAAATCTTTTTGACATAAACGAGTACGGGTTTTTATATTAGTCCATCTATTTAAAATTGCCTTTTTAACTAATTCAAGAGGTATACTCGAAAACATTGCAATAACATCCAAAGAAATCATGACATGGTCATCCGGAACCCTTTTTTGAATGACATGGGTGTCTTCGGAGTAGCGCCATACGCATTATAATAGAGATTTTGTGTTCAAATTTGCACAATTTACTGCTCAAATGTTAATAAATATATTGTAAAAAGTTCAGAGTTGTATATTGTTATCGCTCGTCAAAAAAAACACCCAAAAAAGTCTAAAAAAACGGGCTGTCACACGGGGTGACCCCCTTAAGGCGCTTCAAACAGCTGTCAAATTTGCAAGGGGCATACTAAATCTAAACGGTTGAGTCGTCGAATGTAATTTTTTAAACACATAATATAAAGGTAATTATACCGGTCACCTCAGTTCGCTTTTTCCCGAAAAGACCTTTTTTCTTGTTGTATTTTGTAATTGAAAATGCAGTGTTAATTCTCGCCAGAAAGTCGCGCGAGCCATACAGTAGCAAGGTAGTATAGTGTTAGCAAGGGTCAGGAGAGGAAAGCGGGGGACTCGCCTGTATTCCCAAGTATCCCTCAAACAGCTGTCAATTTGGCTACATGGAAATTAATTTCTAAACGCATGAGTTATTGGCCGCAATATTTTAATCAGATAATCTAAAGGCAATTATACTGAACCGTTCAGCTACCTTTTTCCCGGAAATTTTTTTGTTGTTTTTTGTAATCGGAAGTGGCAGGTTGTGTACAGTGCACGGGGATATACCAGAGGCTTGGTGCAAGAGCGGCAGGTGGGGGGCTCGACTGTCTTCCCAAGTTACTCACCAGGGGTCCGTACTTTTGGTATTAACATATCTAAAACAGGTTTCTACGATCCAGTAAATAAATATAATATAATTTTTTTGGTTTCTTCACACAATTTTCGCTATGAAACGACTGTATTCGCACGTGCATTCATTACATAGGGCCACAAGATGAAATTGAGGTGAAGCATCTTTCAGCCTAGTTGACCTTTGTGTTTTTGGGGTCGCTGTTCACGATCCCGGTGTCCCTTAGGCTCCATCAGGTCTAGATCAAGGTCAAATGAAGGTCAAACTCCGTTATTCAGACGATATAATTTTTATTACACCCCTGATTATGTTTGTGTGTTACTATTCGTGTATGTGGGTACTGTGTGTAGACTCGTGCGTATCTGGGCGTTTATGTAGGTGTTATGTGCGGCTGTGTCTGCCTATCTATGGCTGTGTGTATATGTATTTGCTGTTAGTTGTCTGCAAGTAGATCTGTGTTAACGTACGTTAGCCCGTTTGCATAAGTGCGCATGTGTGTCTATTTGCGTATTTGGGTACAATCTGAGGCTTTGTGTGGATTCGTGTATCCTTATGTGTGCCTGTGTGTGTATATATGTGCTGATTCCGCTTATTCCTCAAGGGTTTTTGGCGCTATGGAAAAAATTGAGGGTGTTAAAGCAATTCTAGTTCAAAATTTGAGTTCAGATGTTATATAACGAGATTATGTAGGTTGGAAGAATGGATTCTTTTAATGGAATCGCATAGCAGATTTGTACACCCAATGCAAATAAAAAATTTATGTACGACGTGTTCCTTTGTTCGCAAAAGATCTACGGAGGGATTTTCTCTTGTGTACATTTGATGTGTCTCTTTTCAAAGACCAACAATAGTCTGACATTTGTTTACATCCCCAACACCTTGATATCTTCTCTCAAAGCCTTCAAGTATTGGTGAAATCTCTTACCCTGCTCCTCACTGAAGTCCCCCAGATTTTCAGGGAAGTAATCAATGTGTGAATGGAGGAAATGGATCTTTAAATTTTTTAAATATCCCATCTTTCGGTATTTTTCCAACAATCGGTCTCATTCATCAGTTCCCTTATTTGGAAGCCATCCAAAACACCTTCATTGATTTTCATTTCAGAAATATTGTGAAATTTCTCAAATATATAATGAAAGCATTGTTCTCTGATACCATCATTGCATTGATAAGCTGTTTAAATAAGCCAAGTTTGATATGTAATCGTGGAAGGATGACTTTATGACTAGAAATGAGACTCTCTTATAGTATGTTCATAGATCCTGGAGTTAATTCTTACCTGAGTGGCCAGTCCTTTTTCACATAATGTTTTTCTCGACACGACTGTCCCAAACACAAATAAAACATGGACACTTTGTGTTTATTGTATTGCTCTTTCAAGATCACTGAATTACCAACCGGTATAGGGGCATATATGTTTCCATTGTGAAGTAAGACAGCTTTCAAACTCCTCACTGATGAATCAATAAATAGTCGGCAGTCACTAGCTACATATTGAACACTTTTATACTCATTTATCAGTCCTTCAACATCATTGAAAACCAAACCCTTTGCTTTAAAGAAAAATTTCCGGAATGGGCGGTCTCGATCACGATAAAAACTCACTTGAGTACCTGCAGCTAAAAAATTCTTCTCGTTTAATCTAGAAGCTACGAGTTCGGAAATTTCTTTTGAATGTGCTGCGTATCTAACCAAGTCACTTTGCTCGTCTTCAGTAAAACCATGAGAATTTTCGGGCTGACCATCTTATGATTTTTGCGATGCATTTAGCTCGTCATTTTGCTGATCTGCGAATTCTTCAAATGACATTCTTCTGACTGTATCATTAGTTTCTGTTTCAAAAGAGACTTCGTCAGTAAATATCTGATGTTCACTTTCAGCCTGTTCAATGCTGATTAAAACAGCATGAGTCACAGATTGAACAGATGCATATAATATTGTAGAATTATTCTTTCTATTGTACCTAGATGTATTGGTCAAGCAGAAATAGCAATCAGCGTCATGACCTTTTGGCTCTCGCCAGATCGTAGGAGAAACAAATATCTGTTTCTTCTTTTCCAGGATTCGCAGGGAGCAAGTGACGCATAATATTTTTGGAGTCCAAAAATTGTCCATTCCACTGGTATCTATATAGAAACATTTTTTGTAATGTGCTTTTAATGTATCTGTAAATTGCCTCCCCTGATTCCTGATGACATATTTCCCACAAACAACTCAAATCGAATTGTTTAATCGATGATAACATGGTGTTGTTGATGAAGTTGTAGCATTAGACTCTAAAAGGACCAAGTTTTCCACCAAATTAGAGCTGTGGTTGGATGATGATGACGATTGCGGGCCCGCTTGCTCACCCTGACTAATCGCCGATACTGGGTTTCCGAGTCCCTCTATCATACGGCTACTTTTTCTTATGCCTGCCATGACGGCTTGAACGCCTTCACCCAGGGACTTCGCCGGTGACCCGTTGCCCACCGTCACCACGCGGAGGTGCCCTGGGAGCAGGCACAAGAAATGTCGATTTACGATGTCCCTTCTTATAGCATGTTATGTAAGTAATAAATCTTGGCCTTTGTTTGACCTGGAGAATGACCCTGTTGGTCAAATCTAAGGTCATCACTTACGGTGAAAATTTTTAACAGTTGAATGTGATTTCGTAAAATGATAGGCCCATGGTCTGAAATTTAAAGTCGGTTGAATTTAAACACTCAAGCTTGAAATTAAACATTAACGCGTTCAATTTCTCAATTTCTCATTTTGGACATCAGCTGTGAGATCGAAAGTAGGATTTTACCTCTATATAACCTCCAAATGACCTTCAGATTTCGGTTTGACCAACAGATCAAGACGTATTAAAAAAAATGTCCACTTTTTCAGAATCTGGGGTCAAAAAATTGCATCAATCGAAATAAGGTGTTTGACCTTCATTTGACCCTGAACTAAACGTGATGGGGTCATATGGACACCGGCATTATGATCAGCGACCTCAAAAACGTAAAGGTCCACTGATTCAAGATCCGTTCCTAGCTCAGATATCAGCCGATAGATTAAAAGAAGGATTTGACTTCTAGATGACCTCCAAACGACCTTCAGAGGACGGTTCGACAAACAGTTTAAGACGTATTCGGACGTAAAATTTTCCGCTCTTTCAGAATCCGGTGTGAAAAAAATTGCATCATTCGAATTAAAGTGTTTAATCTTCATTTGACCTTGATCTAGACGTGATGGGGTTATATGGACACCGAAATCGTGATCAGCGACCCCAAAAAAGAAAGGTAAACTAGGCTGAAAGATGCTCCACCTCAATTTCATCTTGTGGCCCTGAGTTATCAATTGTCAAATTACGAAAATAAATGTATTATCAACAAAACAGTTTTCAACTGTGAAACGTAAAGGAAACGAAATTTGTAATTTAACATTTTCAAAATTTTGAAGATGTTGTATATTTAACATTTATAGTTTAAAGTTGTACAAATGTTCCGCGCCAAGGCAAAAAAAAATCATTAATGTAATAAATAACGAAAAAAATCGTTATTTATAAATTAGTGGAAAAAATTAGATCTGCTTTATTTTCCACATGTAAATAAACTGTTTAGGGAAGATAAAAACCAAATATCGTTCACTAAAAATTGAAAGACGTCAAACGTCAATTTTATTATTTTTTTATAGCAGTTAAATATATTAAAAATGTGCGCGTATGTGGGTAGTAGGGAATAAAGAAGAGTGTCTACGAAATAAAACAATAATAATAACTTTTATTTACACCCCCCCTACCCCCCTTTATCGCCCGAAACATCACCCAAAAATGAAAAATTAATATTTTTACGTATTACTGTTGGTTTGTTGTATTGGTTGGTGTATTGGTGGGTGGGGGAGCTCTTGAGCCCCCCCCCCCTCTGGCGCTCAAACATAGAAGTCTATTCTGCCACACCTCTGTAAATTGCTCGAAAATGACCAGCGACCCGCGTGCGATAGTCTCCTCGTCATGGAGCCTCTTCCCTGGGAGGACACTGTCCTCTTTTGAGGGTACCTACAGTTTAAGGTGGGTTCCGAACCACCAGTGGACCAGTTTAAAGTACATTGAAAAATTTCGATTGGTGCCGACACAAGGATCGAACCCCAGTCCTCCTGCTTAGAAGTCTGGCGCGCAATCGTCTGAGTCACCGGGACTCTTTTTTACGCATTACTGGTAAAAATAATCTATTTTTTGATTGAATAGTAATAGTTTGTGATTGCTTGGAGTATTATATTTTGTTTAAAAAAATATATAATTATTTAAACAATTAATTATTGTCTGTCTAAAAAATTCTCTATTTCTGTAAACTATTTTTTTTGTTCTAACAGTTTTTTTCAACAACTTAAAGAAAAAGGATATAAAATAGAACACACCTAATTATTTTTCTGTCTTTACAGTTTATACAAAAATGTATTAACAATTTGTTAATTTGTTTAAACAAATATAATTGGCTCAAAACAATTATTTTTTCCAAACATATTTTTTAAATAGTATGTTCTGAATTGAACATAATATAACTTTTTTTCTCACTCTGCTTTAAATTGAGTATGGATGGTTTACATTTTTTTGGCGCACTATTAAATAAATCATAAAATTCATAATAAAATTTAAATTATAAAAGTGCATTTATTATTGCATTCTTTATGGTTTTGAAATCTTGACTATAATTATATTATAAAAAAGTAAATTCAAGAATCCAAATTATGATTCAAGTTTCAACATTTTCCCTGAACAAGATTTATGAGGACGCAGTGCTATATTTTAGGTCATTTATAATAATTGAAATGATAAAAACATTACTTTAGTTAACTCTGTACAATTAGTACAATTTATCTAAAATCATTTCAATAATAAAACGCATAAGACAAGTCAATTTTGAATATTGGAAATCACTGTTGAGGATTTAACACCTGAGTTACACTGCCTCCCCCCTCCAAATTTGATATCTTTGTTAATTAGCTAGCGCAAAATTTTTTAGTGGTGACGCATTTGAGCGCATTTGAAGTTATGAAAGATAGGTATGATGAATTTGGAAAAATGTTCTTAGTTTAGAAAAATGACGTTAGCCCCCCCCCCCCCCATTTCGATCGGTAATAACTCCGTCCACAATGTGGCGCAAAATTTTTTTTCTATGGCGCATATGAGCGTATTTGGGGAGCAATTCAGTGGGCTATACAAAACTCAAAAATTAAGAGTGGGGGGGGGGGTGGTATAACTGACCTATTTTTTTAAATTGTAATAAGAAGTAACTCAATCTTACAAAATGTCATTTTCCCTGCTCCAAAAATCTAACTCTAAGAAAAAATGTAAGTTTGCTTAATTTTTATTTTATTAGCATTTAATACTAAAACATGACATAAAAATTGCCATAATTTTCGTATTTTTGTTGTTTTAATATCAGAGCTAATTACATTTTTTAAACCCCAATTATGAAAAATAATATTAACCAAATGCTATAAATTCACAGAAATATTATGTACTTTAATAGTCTAAATTTTTAAAAAGAATTTGACGCCATTTTTATTACATTTTATTTGTAATAAATATATAAGTTTCCTTAGTTTTTTATTTAGTTTCATTTAACAATTTCGTTTATTTCTTTATCTTGTATTTATTGAGAAAAATAAGTTGAAACTTTAAAATTTTCTCCACCGGTCATGTATAGAAAACTATATTTTCCAGCTGGTCGATTAACCTTTTTTTTGCATTTTAGTTGTTTAACTGTTTACATATTTAATTCTATTCAAGATTCTTTATTTTTCTAAAATAATTATTTTAAATTATTTCCTTTAATAAAAAACTTGCTTTTTTAAATTTGTTCGCAACTAAATTTATTTTCTAATAATTTCAATATTTCATCAACTTTTAGTTTCTTGTATAAAATTTTAAAGGCTTATGCATTATAAATTAATTACCTCATTAACAAAAAAAGGTTTTTTAAGAAAAAGAATGACAATCATGCAAAACCCCCGACTTTTTTATTTGAAAAAGATATTAACAATGTTTATTTCTTGCATAATTAAAAAGAAATTTGGAAGGAATTTCATATTTGAATAAAATTATGAATCCAACCAAAAAATGCATGATCTGGCACTTTTTTGTTAGACTTACTTTTTCAATAATTGTCTACTCCTTTTCAAAGATCTTTATTGAAAACCGAAGTTTAATTCCACTCTATTGTATTTTTCACAGCTTTCTTCTAACTGCAATTCATAACCCAGTAGACAATTAAACATAATGTAAAAATGACAATTGAATATGACAAGTCAAAACTGTCATCTAGGTACTTGAAGTTAAAGTAAATATTTATTTCTGACAATATTAAAACTTCCATTTTAATATTGAGTCTACTAAATTAAAAAGGAAGATATTTAAAAATGATTTACGCCTAGCGTTATAATGCTTAAAGCTTCTTGTTCCTTAAAAATAAATATATAAGCCTTCTAATTTTATTAGGATCAAATTAATGGCCTCCAAAATATGATAATCCCCAAATACAAACATTTAGAATTCTGCATTTCAATTTTCAATTCAAAACTTTCAAAATTAAATAATTTGAATTTATCAGGTTATACTTGAGGCATATTCAAAATTTAAAAAATATTAATGCTTGCATTTTTAATTTATCAACTCTATGAAAAAAAATTCAAATAATACAATTCTTGAAATTTCTGCTTATAAAATTACTGAATTTGAATGTTTCAAATTGAAAATAATTAAAACCTTTCAATTTAAAATTCCTCCCATTAGAAAAAGTTTTCGATTTCGAAGGCTTTACATTTATTCCAATTTTTCACGAGGTTTGACATCAAATGATCTGCTTATTGCAGCTTAAAATTATTTATATCCTAAAGCCGCGAAAAATGTATTGCCGAATCATAAGTGATTTCATTTAAAACGTTTAAAATTAAATAATTTGAATTGACATGTTATACTATAAGAATATTCAAAATTTCACAGATACTGAGATTTTGAATTTTAAATTTATAAACTAGTTTCTTTTAATAATTATTAATTTATCCTTACGCTTCTAAAATAAAATCATTACACTGTAATTTTAATTGTTTTTATTTTAAATTTCTCTCATTTAAAACCTTTTAATTTCAAAGGCTTTGAAGTTATAATCCAATTTTTGAAACTGAATAATTTTGAGTGGAATAATTATTTAATTGCTAACATACTTCTAATTTGAAATAAAATTGTGGGTCCGGATGCAATAAGGGCACATAAAATTTTTTCGTGCGAAAACGAAGTCCCCTGGAGGCTTTAGAAAAAATTTTCGAATTTTAATTT
>NC_046663.1:125850026-125854998 GCF_010883055.1 Belonocnema kinseyi
TTGAAAATTAAAATTCGAAAATTTTTTCTAAAGCCTCCAGGGGACTTCGTTTTCACACGAAAAAATTTTATGTGCCCTTATTGCATCCGGACCCACAATTGTGGAAAAATAAAGTATTTCCATGCAAAATAGTTACGCTGAAGTTTAAACGCTTCCTTTTATATTTTGACATTGCGGACTTCTGAAAAGTTTCAATCCAAAAATAATTAATTACTTTCCTGAGTTTTTTGTTGAATTTAACTAATTATTATAAAAATAAGGGATTTTTAAATCAATTTCTCCATCTTATTTGAATGCTCTCCATTGTTGAAGCCAAGAAACAAACCACATATATCTGTATTCAATTCAATCAAATTTAAAATGTAACGACAGTTTCATTTTTATTTAACTAGATTGTACTTAAATTTGACACCATTTAACACCATTCAACATCTACAATTTTAACTGAACTTACTTAAATTGAACTAACTTTTACTTAAATTTTGAATTTAACTAAAATGTATTCACTTTTTGAAATGATCGAAATTGTATTTAATCTTTAAATTTAGTTTTACAAAATAATTGTTAAAACTGCACTACAATAAATCTTAAAGTACGAATATAATTATTTTTAAACTTATTTACTTAGTATCTAGAAAATTTCTCTTTGAAAAGAAACCAGACGAGAAATTAATTTAATTTAACTGAACTTTATTTAATTCTTAAATTTACCTAAATTTCATTTAAATGTTGAATTTAGCAAAATTTTATTTATATTTTAAATTGAACTAAATTTTATTTTATTTGGAACTTAACTGAATTTAATTTAATTTTTTAATTTATCTTAATTTCATTTGAGTTTTAAGTTTAATTTTTAAAAATAATTTTAGAAATGTCACTAAAATTCTAAAGTATGAAAAGAATTTTTAACATTCTCATTCCTGAGAATGTAATGTAATCGTCCAAATTTTCAATATCTAGTCTTTAACGGATCTTTACGTTTCGGCACTCATAGAATCCGGAAACCATAAAATTTCATCGGTGTCTGTATGTCTGTATATATGGTCACCTGAACGTTGTAGCCACGCTGACTTTTGAAGAATTGGTCCAATCGATTCCGCATTTGATATACTTCTGAAGGTCCCCAAAATAAAGGCTAGGTTCGTTAATCAGATATTTCGAACAAAAATTAAAAAATTGAGTGGAGGGGGACATGCGCAGACTGTTCGAAAGCACTAATTGCCCTCTATAATATGGTATAGATTTCATTCTGTTTCTAAATGACAGGCCCACAAATATTGACCGATTTGAAGCAAAATAAAAATATAAAAAAGCTGATAAGATTTCTAGGAGAGTTGTCGAGCCTGATTTTTAAATTAGGTTTTCAATTTTTTTATTAATAAAGAAATATGACGAAAAAAATGGCAATTTTTTCAATTTGACGTTCCCGGTGCTCGTCAATAACAGAAAAATTGTTGAAATCGCCTAAGTTGCATAGATGAACATTAGCTAAAGATGTTTCAATATTATACAATAAACAAACAAAAATTGTAGTAAACAAATTATGTGTTGCAAAAATGTTTTCTACGATTTTCCATAATGATACGTTTTTTCAAGTTATTTTGCAAGAAATTTGAATAGAAACAATATTATATTGAAAAAAATTTTCTCTTAAGATTATAATTGTTTATATTATAAACAAATTTTATGAAGAAAATACAGTAATCAGGCATATTTCGACAGAAAAAATCGTTTTTTTCTATGTCTATTTTTTTATTCATTAGAAATTTTATGATAAATTCAAAAAAATTCATTAATCAGGCATTTGTCGAAAGAAAAATCAGTTTTTTTTTAAATTTCAACTATTTAATTAGGAACTTCATTATAACTTCAGCAAAATTCATAATTTTTTGATCAATTTTATGACTTTTTTAAACATTTATTAAACAATTTAATAAACATTAGCATTATTGGGGCATCTGTCAACGGGAAAATTCTTTTTGTTTCGATGTCAGACTTTTAGTAGGGCTCTTCGTAATGAATTCAGCAACATTCATGATGAGTTGATAAATTTTCTGATTTTTTTAAAACAAATTTAATAAAAAATGCATTATTCCGGCATCTGTGGACAGGAAAATTCGTTTTTTTTTTCTATGTCAGACTTTTTCATTGGGAACTTCATGATGATTTGAGCTAAATTCATAATTGGCTGATTATAATATAAAATTTATCAAACAATTATTAATTTTGCTGAAATCATCATAAAGTTCCCAATTAAAAAGACTGACATCGAAGAAAATGAATTTTTTCGTCCACGGATGCCCGAAAAATTAATTTGTTTTTGTTTAAAAAAATATAAAATTTATTAAGTCATAAATGTTGCTGAATTTATTATGAAGATCCCAATTAAAAATCTGACATCGAAAAAATAAATAATTTTTCCGTCGACTGATGCCTCAATAAAACATTGGTTTATTAAATTTGTTTTTAAAATATAAAATTGTTTGCAAAAAAATAAATTTTGCTTAAGTTATCATGAAGTTCCTAATTTAAAAAATTGTCATAGAAATAAACAAATTTTTCAATGGACAAATGCCTACTTAATGCATTTTTTCTTTTAATTTGTTTTAAAAAATCATAAAATTGATTAAAAAATTATGCATTGTTCTGAAGTTATCATAAACTTCCTAACTTAAAAAGCTGACATAGGAAGAAACGAATTTTTCTGTAGAAGAATGCCTGATTAATACATTTTTTAATTAACTTTGTTTCAAGAAATCATGAAATTTATCAACTTAGTATGAATGTTGCTGAAATTGTCATAAAATTCCCAACTCAAAAGACTGGCATTGAAAAAACTGAATTTGTCCACCGACAAATAGCCGAATAATGCATAGTTTTATTAAATTTTCTTGATAAAATCATAAGAAAATTTAACAAATTATGAATTTTGCTCAAATATCATAAAGTTCCTAATTGAAAAAAATTTCTATCGAAAAAAATAAATTTTTTGTGTCGAAAAATGTCTGATACTGCATTTGTTCATTAAATTTGTTTATAATATAAACAATTATTATCTTAAGTGAACATTTTTAAATATAATATTGTTTCCATTCAAATTTCTTGCAATATCACTTGAATTTGATAACAAAATTTTTTTGTTTATTGTATAATCTTGGAACATCTTTAGCTAATGTTGCTCTATGTACCTTAGACGTTTTCAACAGTTTTCCTGTTATTGGCGAGAACCGGGAACGTCAAATAGAAAAATGGCTATTTTTTCGTCATATTTGTTTAATTATAAAAAAATTGAAAACCTAATTTAAAAATCAGACTTGAAAAATGTCTTTGAATTCTTATCAGATTTTTTTTCAAATTTTTTTGGTTAAAATCGGTAAATATTTTTGTGGGTTGTACGTTGTTTTGAACTAAAAAAGTCATTTTTTTCACTGTGGGCAGTTCCTTCATCGTCTATGTGTAAGGTTTCATTTCCTGCAATTTTTATCATGTTTTTTTTATCACCGGCCAAAAAACGCATTGGGATCTAGAACTAATATATCACGTAGACAATTTTTTACCACTTTGCCCATCACCCTTGTGGACATACTTGGACTTTGCACGCCCCCCCCCCCTGACTTATCAGTCAACATGGACTTATTTTGTATTCTATGAAAATTTAAATAAATATTCGTAATATTCAAAAGCAGGGAAAATAAAAGGAACCGCGAATTGACTGAAAATTCGGGTTTTCTTGAAAACATACATATGCTTAAAGATAAAAGGAATAAAATCCAAACCAAATGTAGTGAAAATGTTCTATTTTCTAATGTTTTTTCTTAAAATAAATAAAGATGCAGAAGAACATGCGTTTACGTGGATTTTGACAAGAAATTGTGTATCGCACGACTATAACACAGATCAACAAACTGTGAAAATTTCAATGTGACTATGCAGTACCTTTTCCCTCGTGAACAATCGTGGACATTTGACCCCCCCCCCCCCCTTCAAAACCGCCACCACTAATAACTTTCTACTTGGGATATAGATGGCTCTTTATATAGAAGTGAATGACTAATATTGTCTTAATTAATGGATAATTGAAAATATGTTAAAAAGTTTAATGGATTTGCGTATTAGTGTAGGATTTTCATGATTTTAAAACAATGTTTCTCGCAAGGATGATAAATATGTCATTAATCAATGTTATGTCCTCAATGATCACAATTTTTCCCTGTACGTAGTAACGTACTTTTTTCAGCCTTTCAAATCCCTCCCTTTATAAAATCCTGGCTGCGCTGCTGTGTATCAAGACACCAGATTTAGGTACTTACTGTAAAATGTATGTTCCTAAGAAGGCTGCTTAGCCCTAGGAACTGTCGAATAAATGATAAATTACAACATTAAATGAACACATATGTCACAGTTAGTTGGCTAGTGTAACTTATTGCGATACACCAGGGCAAAATAAAATAAAGACAAGTAGTTTCAATGAACATGATCGGTTATTATTCCTCGTCGAAAAATTGCACGTTTCTAGCAACTTACACAGGTTAACTATAATACAAAAGACACTAACTGTAATGAATAATAATATAATCATTCTAAGAGTCTTAAGAGATGACAAAATTGCACTATAAATGTTGAAAGTAGTAAGTAAAAGAAAAGTTATAAACAAAATAAATCTACTGAATTTCAGTCATTCGCAATTAATTACATTACGACACGCTCCTTGGTGGCTGTTTTACACTGTTTTCACGTTGTAACTAATATATAATATTTAGTATAACTTCATCTGTAGTATAAATATATGCGTATATGAATCACATACTTTGACGTATATTCAATACAACTTTTGCGAACACTTTTAATGGAAAATTTGATGTCTCCAATTGATCAATACATTGATAAGTTTTCAGATTCTAAAACGTTAAAAATAGTACACAAAATGTGCGTGCCCGTATCAATTCTCGACAGAGTATTAAAGAAGTAAATA
>NC_046663.1:125855098-125861284 GCF_010883055.1 Belonocnema kinseyi
ATGCATTTTCGGATGTAAAAATTTTATAAACTCATTCATCATTTCTCTCTTCTTAGATTTTAAGCTCTTTACTAGATATACCGATTCAACCATTTCCTCTACTAGAAATGGTTTTCGTGTTTTCGAAACTGTATTCCGATATAAAAACTAACAGTCAGTGGGCGTGCGGAGGCGTCGCGTCGATTTACCATGTTTTTAGGTATGGACGTGCAATGTACGAAAGACACATTCAACAGAACTGTAGAACTTCTGATAAAATCACTCAGACAGTTAAAAAGGGATAACGATGACGAGTAGGAATAAATGCACTTTCTGCAAGTGTGCATATTATTAGTAACTCTTATAAATTTCGATATAATATATTATATTACTTTTGGCAGGAATGTTGTAACTATATAGTCCCTTTTTGCATATAGCGTCGGTCTTAATTGCAACAGAATCTACTTTTAAATAAGTCGAAATACTTTAAATTTAAGAATAAGTAAATTTCAAAGCAAAATCACCCTCATTTTTAGGCGGGGCCCCGCCTAAAAAACAAATACTTTCGCAATTTCAAAATGGCTCTGAAAAATTTGTTTAGATACAAAGAGACTTAACAGTATTAATATGTTTTTACTTACAAAGGCATACAAACAATTAGTATATGAAGGAATTTACGGGTATTCATTCTACAGAATACTTTAATGATAATGATATCGATAACATTAGTAATGCTATTTAATATATACAATATAATATAGCATTCTTACCGGGAGCCGCGAGGTTCCCTTTTACTACACTTAGAATTGATCCTGATGCTGCCTAGACAGCAGAAAGAAATACTATTATTATGTACATGGAAACTAATGCAAACAGCGTCTTTGATCTGTAGAGAGAAATCCAAGGTTGAATTTGTATAAATGCAATAAAACATGTATGATTAATTGTAAGGAATGAAAATCGATGTCATTTCACTGCTTCGATGGTTCACAACCTCTCGACTCTCGGAAATCAAGAATAAAATTCGGAGAATTAGAGTCTATTTTACAAGCTGAGTTCGTTGAGAGTATGGTGATGCATTAACATAGTACAGGGCATCTTGATTTCCTACGCTCCAAAGGAACTATCGATTATTGCAAATGTATCATAGAACTTATCCGACGTTACAAACTAGGAACAATCTAATGACTTTGTGAATAGTTTCATTTTAAGATTAGGCTTTTGAGCAGTGTCTATACACAAGGAGGAGCTAAACAAATAATATAACTTAATGTTACTCGTCGAATAACATTCTCTAAAATGTGTTCCAGCACCAACATCACCAATCCTGCTTTACCTTTACTAATAATATTATTCAATTGACCATTAGCTGATTTATACGTTTTAAATTGTAATCATTGATCACAAGGTTGGTCAAATAACTTCGAATATTTGAAGTGTCACTCACTCATTTTGTGTCATTTGATGAAAAAACACTTTTCTAATTTCTTGAGATAATTATAAAAGTTTTTATAGATTGCTCTCGACTCTTAAACTATACAACAGAATCTACATTCATCGAGGAAATGTAAACTAATTGTGTGAACAATACGAAGGCTAATCATTGTATTTTGTAAAAAAATGCATCCGCAATTTCCCGCCAAATGAAATTCATTAAGACACTCTAGTAAGGCTATAGTAACAGCTCAGGAACATAAAAAATGATGAAGTAAGAATATTTTAAATATAACAATCCGTGTAGATGTAATTTATGAAGCTTAAATTAAAAAATTTTCATTTTCATGGCTTTCAGTTTGTAAAATTAAAAAATTTTCAATTTCAAAATTTGTTTCATTTAGAGGCCTCCTGTTATATAAATTCATTTTTTGAAAAAAGATACGTAAATAAAACAATCATTTTTATTTCAGGATGTGATATTATTCTATATCCTCTCCAAGAAAGGGTCGCTGACCCTGAAGTGTACAACAAGAAATAGAAGCTATCACTAATGAATAATTGATTATATTCCCCTCACAGTCTCGACTTTAATATATCTGGATTAAATTACCGTATCGGAATGAATTTTTTTTAACTATAGCTAAAAGTGTCACAAAAATGAATATTGTAAAATTATTAAGATTCATTCAGCATATTACTATAAATATTTTCTGAAAACTGAAAAAACTATACAGCGAGCGGAAAATATCGTCCGAGTATAATACGCCCAGGCTAGGCTGAGGGGGTAAAAAGTGCTACTGCCAAGTAAACTGAATACAGTATTTTAGTTTCATTAAGTTTTTGTCCCACATAAATACTGTTTTATGCTAAAACTTTTGAATATGATACAGGACATACAAAGGGACATATATTGTCTTCGATTAATTCAGAAAATTAATGAAGATTCAAAACATTATTAACATTTGGCGCTGAAAAAGAAGTACATGCATTATTAGTTAGTATAAACAAGTTTTTAAGAGCTTAAGCGCTCATCATTGGGTTAAACATTTCGGAAATTCGCATAAAATTGCAGTTTTTGTTTCATCAGTTAATACAATTTCCAAAACAAATGTTTTTATGTACACTTGAGAGATTTAAGAAGAAAATTATAATTATTGAAAACTTCAGTCAGAAATATTCATGGTATAACAAATAAAAGTGTAACGAAAGAAACTGTAATGCAAATAAGAATATAAAATTAGAAAAAAAGAAAAGCAGGATGGTGGTTGGCAGCCAATAATTCAATAAAACAATATGTACAATTGAAGACCACAATACGTAGAAAGTATCGTCTGTAAAAATCTCGAATTCGTTGTTGGACTAATGTAATAAACTTGGAGACGCTACGCCCTTAGTAGTCCTTACTTTTTGAAAAGATATTCAATATACAGAGCCGATAAATAGAAATATATGAAAGAAACTGCAATACATATTTGCGCATGCATTAGATCTTTTGACTTCATCGCAAGCTAACTTCCCTTCGTCGAGTGCTGAGAGGAAAATAATGGCTCCAGATGCACGAGTACATTTATAGTGAAATTTTTTTTTTTACGAAGTTAATGACAAAATAAGGTTTATTGCAATGCATTTGGCCCACTCTTTTCTCCTCAGCATTCGACGAAATTAAGTAAGCTGAAGATTAAGTGAAAATACCTAGAGATCCTCAAAGGAGAGTTGAGACACTGGGTACTCCAATTCTAATTAGTGCGACTGTGATGAAACTAGTTGACTTTTTATTGATTTTGATTGGCTTGAGTTTGCGCCAATTTTAAATTATAATTTTAGTAGCAAAAAGATTTAATACAGAATAGAGACGACACTCATCGCAGAAAAATTATAAATGACTGAAAAGGTAATAATGTTCATTTTGAACCACATATGTGATAAACTTGTTATAAACAAAAGAATTAATAAAAAATAAAACTATTTCTACTTTTTGACCTCCTATGAAAATATCAAACTTCCGATACAGTGCCGACCATTCGATGAGGAAACATGTCCCAACCCTCCCTAGAGAATCTCTAAAAATATCCAATTTAGAGACTTACCAACTCTTTTTTCTCGTACGACTTAGCGCTGCAAATTATACTTAAACTGTTTTTTCGTGTCTAGCTTCACACCTCTTGGGCCATCTTCTGGACCACCATGAGCATAGAAACTCTCTCGGACCTCTCAGACACGGTTTCCTGTTTCACGCAGATAATACTAAAATCATTCATACTTACACTATGTTTACACTGAAAATTCACCAAGTATTTTTCGAAGTATTTAATACGTTTCAAACGCTCGATTGGTATAAAGTTCTTCCTTAATTTGACACATATATTCGTAGATAGTGTGGAGCTATTGTATGCTTCGTGATCTGCCTGACTACATTTTAGCCTTTCCACGTAAGCCACATTCTATTAAGAATTCGGACTTGAAAATTAAATTTAATTGAATTGTGATAATTAAATACACATCAAGATAGGTGCATTTTTGTGATATGGGAAGACATAAATAGACAAGTAACTATGAGTAAAATTATTCTGTACGATAAAATCCAAATTAAACTGATACTAGCTTATCGAAACTATAACTCATCAGTAAACATTATTGGAAGAATAAAGGGTGAGAAAAGAACTATCATAAATATTGACAAATGGTTTACACATTGTACAAATGGTACTAATTGTACAAATGGTACTAATTGTGACTTCCGGAATTTAATCTTAGGCTCGGTGAACCTCTTTCGCTTCATAATACTTGATAAATCTATCGAAATGTAGTAATTGCTTCGTTTTGATCAACTTATTTAAAAATCTCTAGATCATCCTTACTGGCTATGCAATCGTCCAGTAGGTGGCTTCACTTTATTACTTGAAACTTTTGGTATAGCCCCGATGATTTTCACGCGATTTTGCTGTTGTTGCCTGTTATCGCAAAATTGGGGAGGAGGTGCGAAGACGATCTCTCCGGAGTTACAAGCTGATGATCCATCTGCGTTGAATTCTGGAGGTGGTGGCACGAAGAGATCGTTATTTTGCTCTTCTGCGTCAGCTTCAATGGGTGGAGGAAGCTGAGCTAGACTTACGGCATGTCTCGTGAGCTGACCGCTACCACCATAACCTGCTCTTTTGCCATTGCAGTTTTCTTTGTCCCCTAACACCATCATAGAGTGTTGATGAGCCTCATTGTTTCGTGAAGTATCGTCAAAGCCAGTTGGTGGCCCCACAGGAACATCCTGGTCTGAACTGACACCACTCGAACTGTTATCTCCATCCTCAACGAGAGATTGCTGAGTCTGTAATTAAAAATGATCAAAATTGTTATTAAATTTCAGGAAGTAGGCAAAAGACGAGTACAAAAGTTTTTTTAACTGCTCTTCAAAAAATATTTCATCCATCATGCAAGAATTGCACAATTATTATTGATGATTATTCAATGATAATATGGACTTCAATGATATCATTTTAAAAATAAAATACTATTTTTTATCAGAAAATTCTAAACAAACAAAAAATATTTATTAAACAAAACTATTTCTAACCATACTTTTTTCTCGTTGCTTCTTACCAACGGACGGGGGTTAATTAAGGAGATCATGCTTACGTATTCGGGCGAACATCATAATATTTTTTATGGATTTTTTTATTTATTCTTCAATGTTATAATTTTACGGACGAGAATTTATTCTAAGGTGGAATGTGGAAGACATGGCTTTGTCTCTTTTATACGCTTTTAGTCATATCGACAATTTGAAGTCAATTTTATACATAAGGTAGGGCAAATTATTTTCCTTAGGAATTCGAAACAATTACATACTTAATTCAAATAAATCAAGCTTTAAAACAGCCACTTGCAATCAAAAAAGGATCGCTGATTTCTAAGCTATTAAACAAGACCAAAAAATAGTGAAGATCTCGACAATGTTCACTTTTGACATTGATTTAATTTTTCACAATAAACTGCGAAATAATGTGTTCTCCATGTTCAAAGTAATTTTTTCATTATAACAATGGCTTTATCTAGAAAATTTTGTTTCAATTCAGTTATTTATTAATTTATTTTCTTTCTTTCTCATACAGATATCACATTTAAAGCATTATTTTGTTTTACAGCAAATAACTTTGAAAACACGGCAGATTTTAAGAATTTTTAGGTATGACTTTACAGTGGCGTCGCCAGGGGGTGTTATAATGCACCCCCCCCCCCTCGACGATGGAAGAGGCATATCTACTTCCTTTTTGTATACCGACTCAGTCCTCCGTTTATCAGATATTCCTTCCTAAACTACTTCCCCGCCCACTCTCACAGGTAATGATGTGTCTCCCTAATAGAAATTTTCCAGAACCCTAATAAAACTATTAATACCCGATTGATCACACGATGAAGTATCACATGCCCTTAAACTTTGAGATCATATGATGAGTAGATCACGTGACCAGATTCCTACTTTACCGACACTTTGTTAATTTCCTAAATTATTTTAAGGGCATGTGATACTTAGAAAATTGTCGATTTTACCAGTTTTAGGTTCCGACGGTTTTTTTTCTTTAATAATCAATATTTTGTCTTAAAAATTTGGGAAATGATAGCGACTATGCTAACGGACGTCCCCACACACTTTTTTTTTTTTGGTTTAATTCCAAAAAGTTTTAATTTAGCAAAATCTAATTAATTTGCATAGCGCTTAGGAATTAGTATCGATTTTACCAGTTTTAGGTTCCGACGGCTTTTTTTCTAGAATAA
>NC_046663.1:125861384-125864385 GCF_010883055.1 Belonocnema kinseyi
TGAAAAACGACGTAACCTCAAAATAATACATATGCATAAAATTTTTATTTAGCACAATAAATTTTTTTGTAATTATCCCTCAAAAAAGAGTCCGGGGACGTCTGTTATGATATTTTATAGCATCTCCGAATTCAGATTTGAAAAATTTTCATTTTTGTGGAAAAAAAGCCGGGGAAACTGTAAGTATCACATGCCCTTAATACGAAGCGCCACATCGAGTTAAAAATTTGGGATACTGCTGGCACTTCCATGTGGAAATACGTAACGAAAAAACTACGTGCTCAACCAATCAATGAGGAAAATTTAAATTTTGGAAACTCAGATAATGTTTATACAAACGCTAATGTATTTCTCAATGAGATTGGATCATTTAATGACTATCAAAATTCCTTTGGGAAAAAAATTTTACACTGAACTAGCCGAAAAGAAACTGTAGTTAATATTGCTGTATTATTTATTATATAATTAAAAACATTGAAATATAAAATTATACTATACTACATTGAACTATTATTCTTATTCTTATTATTAGACTGAGTAAATGATTAAATAAACATTTTAAAAGTTAATGTTTAGATAGGAATAATATAATAATAAATATAATAATTAGAAATTGTATGTCTTACTATATTACCTTAATTTTTTCCTGTAAGTAGTACCTCACTTTTGGTTCAAATATGAAAACCCCCATTTGGTCAAATCCGTGTTACGCCACTGTGAGTTCAATGCTAGTAATCTGAACTTCATTTTTAAATTAGTTGCAAAATTGAATCATTTCGAGAAACTCGCACAGCGCTAGAGATCGTGTGAAATTATTGTCCAAACGTCTGGGGGGACGAACATTTTTAATAACATGAAATTGATCTTTTTTAAATATAGGCTTGTAGAGAATGATGACTTTTCAGTTTCTATTTTCTGTTTTTTATCAGATGAGTACTTTTAATAATAAGCTTGAAAAACTGAAAAAAATCGGCTCTAAATTCCATTACTTTTTAAGAAATAAGTCATCGTAAGTTGGACAAATATCTGAATTTCTAGAAACTTTGATTTACAAACCAAATATACCCTAGCGAAGCCTAAAAACTGAAGAAAAAACTGAAAATTGGCTATTGTTTAATAATAATGAATTGCAAATTGAAACCGACCGGTAACCTCGTTTTTTCAGATTCGCCGACAAAAAGTATTAAGGAAACTTTAGAGTTGAAACAACTTCTAGTAAGATATTTGTTCCATATTATTAAAGAAAGATTTATGGAAATTTTCAGATCGATTCATTCAAATTTGGAGGAAAGATCCATTTTACAAGAAAGCACGCCACTGCCAAAGATAGCTCAGTGAGCTCTCATCACCATCGGGCAGCGTGCTACCCACTGGCGGCGTAACCTACTTTCTTGTAAAATTGATATTTTCTTCAATTTTAACGAAATAAATCTGAAAATCTACATAAAATTATTATTATCAATAATATTATTATTATTAGAGTGTACATCAAAGTTTAAAAAAATTCTGATAATATTTGCCCAACTTACGATGGTTTATTTCTCAAAAAGTAATTGAATTTAGGGCCGAATTTTGTTCAGTTTGTCAAGCTTATTCTTAAAAGTTTTTATCTGATAAAAAAACAGAAAATAGAAAAAAGTTCCGTCTCATCATTCTCTGCAAGCCTATATTAAAAAAATCCATTTTATAACTTTAAATATTTCCGTCCCGCGAGACGTTTGGGTAATTATTTCACACTATGAAGCTACTTATCAGAGGTTTTCTGAAAAAAATCAAGAAGACGCAATTTTGACCCATTTTCGAGAAAAATGCATTTTAAAAATTGTGAACGCATGTTCATCGAGCCGATGCATTATGTATTTCGAAGCGTCGGTAGCTCCCTGGTAGAGCCCTTGGCTGATAGCTGCAAGGTTGTGCATTCGATTCCCGCTATCAATTCTTTTCTTTTATTGTTTTTATTTATCAAAAAGGTTGTTTATTTCATTTCATATTAAAATTTAATATAATTATGCCATATAATGATTATTTAGTCCTTATTTTCAATTAAAAATTTGTTTATCGTATTTTTATTAGCATTTGTTTGGTCGATTGTACATTTTATTAAAAAAATGTATACTTCAATAGTTTCTAGTATTCATATTTTTCAATTAAATTAGGAACAAATTGTTGAAAACAAAAATTTCACCAATAAAGTAAACGAGTGATAATAAAAATATGATAAACAAATTTTGTAAGTGAAAATAAGGAATAAATAATCATTAAATAGCTTAATTATATTAAACTTCAATAGAAATGGAATAAACAAGCATTCTGATAAATAAAAACAATTTACAAAAAAGAATTGATAGCGAGAATTGAACGCGCAACCTTGCGGCTATCATCCAAGCGCTATACCAGGGAGCTACCGATGCTTCGAACTACTTTTAAACAGGCTCGAAAACCATCTTTTCGCTATGTTTAAAATGCATTTTTCTCGAAAATGGGTCAAAATTGCGTCTTCTTCATTTTTCTCAGAAAACCTCTGCTATGTCCTTTTCGTTGAGAATAGTATCATATTTAACAAAACAAAAGCACACCTAAAGGTGCCTTTGTGTATGCTGTATTTCTGTATGTCTGTATGTCTGTATATATGTATGTATGGATGTACGTATTTTTGTCTCACTGTGAGAACGATAGCTTGTAAAAAAATTATTCTATTAGATTGGTCTTTGGTACACTATTTTAGGGTCTATGTGTTCTTTAATGCCAATGCATCTTATGAACTGCAATAATATACATTTATGGAAATGATATACAATTTGAGGGACAAACTCGAGTGCGAAACACGACATACGTAATAAGAATGTGTTCGTTAAAAGCGAAGGAGCTTTAACAAAAGAGAATTCACGAGTAGCGCGTAGTATTATTATTATTATTACACCATTAAGCCATTTCCCTTTCGGGGTAGGCGTGACTCACTCGGCAGGGGAAAGGAGTAGTGTGTGGAAGGGATAGAGATTTT
>NC_046663.1:125864485-125865605 GCF_010883055.1 Belonocnema kinseyi
TCTTTTAGAATTATCTCGTTACTTACTTTGTCCATTAGGGATTTCCCGCTTATTATGCGCATGATTCTCATGTCAATTGCGTTAATTTTACTCTTATCTTTTACTTGATAAGTCCATGTCTCGCTACCGTATAGTACAGTCGATACAAATATAGAATTATGTATTGCCATTTTAGCTTTATTTGATATATTTTCACTTCTGATAAGGGGACCTGCTCTGCCAATAACTTTCTTACCTTCATTTATTCGTCTATCTAATTCCTCATCTATCTTCCCGTCCCAAGTAAATAAGCTACCAAGGTATACGAATTTATCAACTTGTTCAATTCTCTCATCATTTAATAAAATATTGCATAGCGTTTTCTCACTATTTCCTTCAAACACCATAGTTTTTGTTTTATTTGCATTAATTTTGAGGCCCATGCTCTTCATGCTTGCATCTAGTTTATTCAACATTCTTTGTAGGTCTTCGATAGACTCTGCCGTAACAACCTTATCATCTGCGAACGCTAACCCTCGTACCCTTACTGTTTCGAGATCCACAGCCTCTTCGTCGAAGAGAGCCATTCTTAAACACTTGTCCATAAATAATATAAATAACCATGAAGACATAATGCATCCTTGTCTAACTCCTTGAATAATATCGAAACAGTCACTCAGTTTTCCATTCACTCTTACACTCGCTTTGTTACCTGTGTATATTCTTTTTATAGCTTGTAGGATCCATCCATTGACTCCAAACTCTTTCAAAATTTCCCAAAGTTTACTTCTATCTTCCTTGTCAAAAGCTTTTTCTAGGTCAACAAATGCACAGAAAACTTTTTTTCCTACTCTCAAACTTTTTTCTGTTATTTGCCGTAAGCTAAATATTTGATCCGTACATGACCTTCCTGGCATAAACCCACTTTGGACTTCCCAAATCTTTGTTTCTGTTATTTTCATTACCCTACGAATAAATATTTTTGAAAATATTTTACTTACAGTGCTTAATAAGCTAATCCCTCTGTAATTATTGCACTCGCTTTTACAGTCTGTCAAGTTAAAGCGTGGGTGGCTTTACTCGCAGTCGGTAAGGTGTATCGACATGATTTTGGTGTCAAAATATTAAGAAGAGCTCCCTC
>NC_046663.1:125865705-125872107 GCF_010883055.1 Belonocnema kinseyi
AATATTCATATCCGAATCACAGCCAAAAACAGGTATTTTCGATAAAACAGTTGAATTTTCAACAATATAGATAGATTTTCACTTGAGATGTAAATGTCAAGCAGTAGTAAATACATTAAATATACGCGAATGTATCCGCGATTCATTTTTAAAACTTTCCACACATAAGCATAAAATATTTCTCAATTTGAAATTATTGATTTATTTAAATCTTTAAATAAAAATCGGACAATTTAAAAATATTAAATTGAAAATTAAAATAAAGAATAAAAAACAGGATTGCTCTAATATGATTCCATTTCTTATTTATTTTTCTATTAAATTCAAAACTATCAAAGATTTTAATATGAAATTTTGAATTATTTTATAGTGGAATGATCCTGAGATTTTTGATAATTATTTGAAATTAAAACTACAATACTGTGAAATTAAAAATTAAAAACATCCCCAAAATCAATCTAAAAATTAACTCAAGAAAACTTTTAGTTTGAAGACTTCAAAGACTAAACTGTTTTAGAATTGCGCATTCACAAACATAATTTTACATTAAAATTCTATAAATCTTAAAGAAGATAAATATATTATGGATCGAATCCATTTCAAATCAGGCAGATTTTACAACAGAAGTTGCAGAATCTCTTTTGGACAAAATATATCGTTTTTTATAGGAAATTAGGGGATACGTATATTTGCGATTTGTAAAAAAAATTGTTTATGGAGTTATGCGTATTTGAATTTTTGGCTTTGTTATTTTGAAGAACTCCAATTTTTCTTTAAACTTATATAACTTTTAACATAATTAAGATATTTCAGATTTCTGTCACGAGGAAAATAACTTTTGAGTTTTATGCGGACTAAATAACTTTTGTGACCAGGAGAATTTTTTTTCATAAAATCAAATTCTCGCATTTTTCTTACAGACAACAATAGATACGGAAAAATGTTTAAAAAATATTTTGCACGGTTAAGAAAATTCTACAAAAAGTTCTTTTTACTCATTTATGAGTGCATTTATAAGTGCAGAAGTACATTCCTGCTGTTAAACTAATTTTATTTTCTACACGTAACAAAAATGGTTCCAAATTCTAATAATTCTTCAAAACTAACGAGTTTGATGAAAAAAAAAAGATTTTCTGTTACGAACATAAAAATAACCTTAAATTGTTCGAAAATTGTAAATCTTCTTTGAAGTCTAATGCTTTTTTTACAAAAAAAATACCTATTTCTCGTGTAAAACGTTAGCATAACCTGAAACTGTTGAAAATTGGTCAATCTTCTTTAAAATATCAAAAATTTATTATTTATTTATTATTTTACAAATTTATTATTATCAAAAATATCAAAATCCAAAATTTTTTTTAATATTCTAAATCTTTTGTCTGAATTATAATGATTTTTGATTGTAAATTCCAATTTTCAAATAAATAGGCCAAACGTAATGTAACATTGTTGAAAAGTCATGAATCTTTTGAAATCTGATGAGTTTCTAACATAAATTTTAATTTCCGAAGTAGAAGACTTGCACTATCTGAAATCGTTTAAGTTTGTGAATTTTATTGTCTTATCATTTTTTATTTAAAAAAAGAAACTTAGGCAAAATCACACTAAAAGAAGCTAAAGTTTCTGAAAAAATGCATAAATAAAGCAACATCTTGTTTCACAAAACTCCTACAAGTTACATTGGAATCCGAAAAAAGTGTAAAGAATAGTATATCTTAAAAAAAATTCGGCCCAAATTTTAAAATGTTGTAGCTCCCAGACTGTTTAAAATTGTTGAAAATCCTTTGGTCACAAAACATTATCCATAAAGTACTATAACTTCACTAAGTTAAATGAAAATCCATGATGGTTCGTAGCACTGGTCACAATTCAAAAACTATTTCTTTCGGACAGCAAGGTGACACCTATTGCAGAATTAAAAACAAATTTTAAAAATCCCGGTTTCCAAACAAATCAGGGGCTATTTTCAGTATTTTTTCCGGTGGTTCAAATCCCAAACTGAATCCCGGGATCCCTGGTGTCTACTTTTTCATTACTGGTAGATTTTGTAAAATATTCATTATTCAATACAAAATATGCCATTTTGTATTTTGGATTCGAGTTTAGTAGTAAGTTAGTCGAAATTAATTGGGTACCGATAAGTCGTATATACACGCCATTAAATTTACAGATTTCTCATTATTATGAAAACAAAGAATGTAAAATATTTAAATGTACAGATTTGAATGTTTATTTTGATTTGCCATTGAGTCACTTTTCTAAGGCATATATCATAGAACATTAAATAGTTAAGAATATTCATTTTGAAACCACAACAATCATGCATTTAAAATTAATAAGGTTAATAAAATATTTGAAAATGAATCGTTAGAATCTCATAAATTAAAAATTGAACACTAAAATATGCAATCATTTAAAAGCTGACAATTTTAGGTTTATATAACTCAACAATGAATTATTATTAACAGAAGTCAAAAGCTAATAGTCAAAATTTGAACAATTTATGATTCAAATTTTGTAAACTTTATAATTTAAATTTAATAACGCTGGAAATTTAAGTAATTTAATTGAAACCTTCAATTCATACAATTTGTAATTTAAACGATCGACATTTACAATTTCAAATGAAAAGCAGCCAAAACAGGAACAATTTTGGACTGATGCATTCATATCTCTACAATTTCAAAGTTAAAATTCTTTAAACTTCATATTTAACATTTTCAAACTTAGGCTGTCAATGTTAAAAAGTACAAAATCTTAGGCTTGGCAAACTCGAAGTTAAACAATCATTCAATTTTGAAGATTAAAATTAAAATTTGTGATGAACCATTCATCAATTTGAAACTATAAAATATTTAACACAGTGTATACAGTTTCGGAAAAACCCGTATCTGAAAAATTCGGTACATGAAACAAAGATATTATAAGCCTGTGTATAGTTCGAGGAACTAATTGTAGACGGCGCTCCCGGCGAAAATTGCCCGATCCCCCCATGCCTCTCAACCCGAAAACCGCACCCACCAACTACTTTGCCCCTGCAATCTTCACCCGTCGAACAAGTCCACCAAATAGCCGATACTAAGTCGGCAAATACTAAATACTTAAAAATACAAAATACAAATTTTATATCGAGAATTTTGATTTATTATTTTCAATTAATGAATCAATTATTTGAATAAATTTTGCATCAAGAAAATATGTAGATGCATAATATTGACTTCTAAATTAAATTAAAATGTAATTGTATCGTAATAAATATTTTTAGCTGACATCTTTGATTGAAAAAATTAGTTATTTTGCAATTAAAATTTACTGTCTATGAATAATATTATTTTGTTGTTTTGAAAAAAATCGGTAGAAATTCTACTAAATGAAACTATACGTTTCAATACATTAAAAGTTTTAATTGATAAACATATTTAGTTGAAATTTAAAATAATTAATTTTTTAAATAAATATGATTGTACAGCGTTCTTGCATGTATAATTAGCGATTTGGAGTTTTTAGACGTAGAGTTAAATATTATAGGAATACCGCCTCCCTCACGATTATTAATTTAAGTAAACAATAATTTGGAAATTTCTATGTTTGTGTAATTAATTATGAATTAAATAAATTATAATGAAACGATAAAATTATATAATAAAATTATTTTTTATTTAATTTTTTATATAATATTTTATACAAATTCATGTATATTACTATGTATGTAAATTCTGTCCCGATTTTTTAAATTGAGAACCCCATAATTTCAAAATTGAAAAAATGTATTTTTGAATTTTACTCGAGTGGTTGATCAGAATATATAAATATTTTGCCTTACATTTCTCAATTTAAACTAAAAGGTCAGAAATTATTGTAAACTTTCAAAAACATTTATCTCTTAATTGTTAGTTTGTAATAAAATAATCCGTAAATGAACCATTTATTGTCGCGAGCACATTCTAACCGTGCGCTGTGCCCGTGGCTCGCAAGTTTGAGCGCACCTGGGGGGCGCGTCTTTTGATTCCAGCAATTCGCGCTCAGATATTTATTCTTTGCATTTAGAATGCTTGAATGAAACTTTATCAAAAACAACTCTTTACATTGCAGTATTTATATGCGTGTTCATATTCTGAATTTTTTGCCTGAATAAGTATAGTTAAAGATTCAGTTTCTCAAAGTTCTGTAGGCTTTGAGGTACACAATATTATCATGACACTCATGCTGAGCACTCGTTTTTTGACAGACAGTTGTAAATTTATATTTTCTGAACCACCTCAAAATACACTTAAAAAATACAATCCTTTTTTTAGACATTTTTCCAGATCTCGCGTTGTTATGCTAATTATAGGATTTTGGTTTTCATATTATTTTTTATACATGTATAAGGCAAAATATTCTACAAGTCTTTTAGATTTTTCACGTATCTTACGTCTCTTAGCGTGATATTGGAATTTTCAATTATCTGCTTTTCAATTATCTGTTCGGCCTTTTGAGTACTATTAATAGCCACAAATAAAATTTTAAGTATAAAAAAAATGGTCCCAAAATTTGTATTTTTATCCAAAATGGCTGTTAACGAACTTGTCCTTTCTTTTCGGACTTGTCGGACTTTTCTTTTCTTATCCTTTCTCAATCATAAATGATGAGAATGAGAAAAATTAGAAGCCCTTTAATTTTGGTTATTAATTTCAGTTTCTAAATCATTTGAATTCTGCAAAGTAAAACGTTGTTACTTTTCTCTGTAATATTGATATTTTATCCAATATAAATAAAATTGAAAATAAAGTTTCTTAAGTATAGTCTCAATATACTCGTTCTCTGTCATTCTTTTAATTGTTGTAATTTCGTTTTCTGAGTCTTGTCGATTTTTCGTTGTGTATTTTTATGTTAAACAAATTTTAAACTATACATTATAAGGATAATTTCATTAAGTACAAAAATCGAAACTTTAAGGGGTCGTCAGTAAACTGCATTATCAATTGCATGGGGAGGGGGGTCATACTAAAAACTATGGTTCGAATAGGGGTTGGGGGTCAGTGGAAGAAAAGTTACGAACTTAAATAACATTTAGTATGTTTCCTTATTATTCACTTTTGAAGAATTGTTCTTTTTTCTCTATTTTTAAGAAACCCCCTTTTATCGTTTTTTCGCTTAAATCATTTTTGATAGAAAGTCTACTATTATATTTGTGGTACGGAATTCATCTCGTTCGGTTAAAAATTCTAGTATTCAGTTGCAAATTTTAATATTCTGTAAAAAATGCAACTATTTTGTTAAAAAGTCATCTTGTTTCTTTAGGAATTCAGAAGCTTGGTTAAAAGTTGAACTACTTTGTAAAAAAATTATTCTTTTGGTTTTAGATTCACCTCTTTGTTCGAACATTTAACAAAATTCAAAAATTTTGTTAAAAATTAATATATTTTGTTGAAAGCTCATCTTATCTTGGTAGATCATTAATACAATGCTGGAAAATTCATATCTTTGGTTAAAAATTTAACTATTCTTTTTCGCAATTTATTTTCTTTAATTGAAAATTAAACGACTTATTTAGAAGTTGAACTTCTTCATTAAAGATTCATATTTTTGAACTCCGCTTGATCTTTGGGATTAACTCTTTTGTTGAAAATTTAATTTCTAGATTTAGTTGAAAATTAATCTTTTTTTTAACATGTAACAATTTTCTTGACATTTTGGGTTTTTTGTTTTGTTCAAAATTAATTTTTTATCTGAAAATTTGCAATTTTACATTTTTGTTCGAAATTTATACTCTATAAGTTTAAAATTTAATTATTTTTTAGAACATTCTATTGTTTGGTTGAAAATTCATCTTTTTGGTCGAAAATTAATTTTCTTGATTTTTTTACATCGTCTTTTTATTAAAAATGTAATTGTTAAGTTCTAAATTAATATATTTTGATTGATGATTTAACAATATCGTAGAAAATTAAAGTAGGATTCGTTTGTCAATGAACTTTTCCGTGTTTTTTTCATGTTGTTAAATCTAGTTTTTTTAAAATCATATTTCTGCAAGATTTACCTCCTTGGCTTAACATTCAACTTTTTTTGTTGGCAATTTGGTTTTTTATGTTAAAATTTTTTTTTTTAATTGTAACTTGTCTAGTCTTAATTAGAAATGGATCCTGCATAAGTTGAAAATTCATATATTTGGTTGAAAATTCATCGAATTTGTTAAAAATTCGTCTTTTTTGGTAAGAAAATTTATCTTCTTTGTTGCGAATTCATTATATATTTCGACTTTAAATCTCAGGAATTTAAAGCGTTTCATATTGAATTCAAATCAATTGAAAGTGAGTTTTAAATAATAACTGATACGAGGGATTTTATTAGCTGTAAGACATAGCGTATATGTATATATATACGTGGCTATGGCTGAAATTTTACCGCGATTTTGCTGGA
>NC_046663.1:125872207-125876614 GCF_010883055.1 Belonocnema kinseyi
GCGAAAGAGTAGAATATAAGTAGTAGTTAAGTTAGACTAAGGATGGAATTGTAAATATATGTACAGGGAGCGGTGGCCCTCAAACCCGTAAAAGGGAGAGATGAAATACATACATACATAAATGGTTTCCAAATAATTTTCACATTATACACATCATCAATATAATATGCTTAAAAATCAGCTGATGTGTACAATGTGAAAATTAGTTCCAAACTATTTATGAAAAAAAATGAATCACGATTTTTAAACCCTTAAAACCCCTAATTGGATGGTTTTTCTTTGTTATTGCAAACTTAAACAAAATTCACTTGAAGAAATAAATAAAATTAAAGATTTTTTCAATCCTTGGTGGGAATTTTTTTACAAGTACGAAAAAGTGTAACTATTTTTACAGGAAAACACCAATAAATATTATAAATTTGTAAATACTAAGAATTCCAGGTGGCCGTTTTAATCAAGGAAAAAAATTTCCGGTCATTTCCCGGCTCGCAAAAAATTATTGAATTATTTTTATTCTTTGGAATTCTTTCCTTTTCCATTTTTTTGTATAAGCCTTAGTTGCTGAGATGCACCCCTAAACGCTTTATATTTCTTTAGAATATTTTTGGACTCTTCGATTCTTTGAATTATTTTTATAAACTATTTGGATTAATTTGAAGTTGTGAATTCTGATGAGCATAAGAATTGCAAGTGGTTAACTTCCTTCAAACTTTTTAAATTAAATTTTAATTTGCTAGGCACAGTCTAGTTACTGGTTTTTGTAACCAAACAAATTATAAGGAAAAAGATTATACATTTCAAATAATCAACAAACAAAAACAAACAAAAAACAGAATTTTAATATAATTTTGATAAATAATTAAATGAGTAATGAAAACCTTAAATTTTTCCTCGGAATTAAATGTAAATTGTCAATTCGACACTTCAGAGAAGTGTAAATTTTACTTCAGTTATACCTTAATTATGCGAAAAAATAATAAAATATTTTAGGTTTTAAAAATACATGTAGGATAAATTTAGACAGTGAAGTATTCGAACCTTCAATTCACTATTTTTATAAAAATTATATTTTTTTAAATAATGTTTGAAATTTCGCTAAAATTCTAAAATATGACAAGAATTTTTTTCAACTTATTTATATAGCATTTCGAAAATTTCTCTTTTAAAAGAAACCAGTAAGGAATTAATTTAACTTTTTCATTTAACTAAATTCTGAATTAAATAAAAATTTATTTACTTTTTAAATTTATTTACTATCTCGAAAGTGTCCCTTTTTAAAAAAGAAACCGTAAAAGAAATTAATTAATTTTAACATAATAATAAATATAATAATCTTAGGCCCTTATTAATTTAAATATTTTCGGCGTGTATAGACAGCCCCGAGTCAGCTATAGATATGGCTGGCGAAGGCAAGCGCGAGAATCAAGAAACAGAAAATCACCGGCTCTTTCGGTTTGGCTTTCGCCTTGGCCCCACCCCTCCCGTAGATGTAGGCAAAGGACGCGGTTGCCATAGAAACATCGATAAGTTGAAGAGGGCAGCACCTCGAGGCATGCAAAAATGTAGTTAGATATATATGTAAATCGTTCTCCCACTCCGACCTCCCGTGCCGCATCTATGCTTATAATATCTTTGCATGAAAGGGATTGATTCCCCACTCTCTATCCCTTTGCATGACCGCGGTAAAATGTACCGTTGCTATATACTATAAATTATATTTGAATGATACTCAGACTCGAAGTTGAAGAACTCAATTGAAAAGAAGTTTCGATTTTTTTTCCACGCAGTATTAGAAATCAGATTATTTTCTAGATTGGTTATTCCCCATTAATATAAAAGCAAATTAAATATTGATCAATCATTATTATATTATTATAATAGAGTTATTGCATGTTTCAATGTAAAAGAAATATTCATAAAAAATATTTCCCAATAAATTGTTAATTTTGCATTAAAACATTACATTTCCAATAGTTGAACATATAAAATAAGGAGTTTTAACATTAAAATATTACGTGTTATAATTTTAAGTAATAAATAAATATTCTTTCATTATTGTAATTTGATTACAACACTGCCATGCTAAGCGTTAGGTATACGGTTAGTCAAACATTGCAATTAAGGTTCATACTTATTCACAGAAGCATTAAAATTAACAAAAAATGTATTCAGAAGCCAACAAGTCAGCCTTGAACGACATCTATATTTGGAGAAATTTCAAAATCCGTATTCATATGATATGTACCTCATTTAATTTTTATCAACATTAGTTCTCCCAAAAAGTGCATTTTTCCAATCATAATTTACAGTATAAAAATGAAGATTCATGAAAGCAAAAGAACTTTATTATGATGAACACTATTACAGGTTGCACGACCGGGCAGTCCAAATATATATTAACATTTCAATAAATCTTAAACACTCACCTTAAGCTGTTTCCTTACATTCTGAATCTGGTCCACGCTGAATGAATGAGACAAAGAACCAGAACCAGATGAACTACTGCTTCCGCTACCACCGGAAGCATTCGAATTTCCGGAAGTCTCTTTAGTCGATTCAAGTTTTTCTCTTGCAGCAGCTATCTCAAGTTCTTTTGCAATTTCCGACTCTTCACCTTCGTCAGTAAGATCTTCATCATCCTCATTCTCTGACTCGCTAAGACTGTAATCCGGTTCCGGAATTGGTGGCGCTGAATTTGGACCATTCGCTCCACCGCCATTGGTAATGGTAGAAAGATTCGTTGCTGAAGAGCTTGTGCTTACATAGTTTTTTTTCTTCCTTCCTCTTACAATACTAGCGGTACTATGACTTCTTCCGGTCTTAAGAGGCTGCGCGTATTGATTGCTTCCTATCAGCAGACCATTGCTGTTAGTAGAGATAACATCATTGCCATTACTATTGGTATTCTGCTGGCCTGTTGGATCTCTGAATGACGTACCGCCATTTGGTGCACGAAGACTGTGAGATTTCCTAACATGAGACCTTGTCGAATGAGCTGGTAAACTTCGAGGTCGATATCCTACGGTTTTCATGTCTTCCGGTGATGCGTACAATTTCGCACTATTTGATGGTCGGAAACTGGACATCACCCCGTAGCCTCCATCTGACGACGCAGCAGCGAGTTCTAAGCGAAAATAGTTGAGTTAATTTACCCCTCAAAATGTCGCAGTTGGACAAGCCAAGAGCTTCCGAGTTATAAAATGAGGAAAGAAACGGTAAGACGACTAAATACAATTTTAAATTATTCTTTCCTACCGCCATTGTTTAAAATTACTAATCGATACCTTTAACTTGTTGTATGTGAGCCATGTTGTCATAGACCGACGCGGGAGTAACGACGTCAGGGACATTGGCACCGACGTTCACTTTAATCACTTGACCAACAGGAGGTGGTGGTGGCGGATGATTTGGAGGCGGAAGCGCATTTCTACCAGTCAAGAAGTTAACGTCTTCTTGGCTCCGATGTCCTTTTGGTACCATACAGGCCACCTGAGCTTGTACATTAAGATCAGGAGTACTATGAAAGTCCCGATGAAGATCCGAACCGCCGCCAAGACCACCGAAGAAATGAACTCTCGAAATCGACTGAAAGTCCAAATTAAACTCAACCTTAGGAGATTTTTAATTGTTAATTGTTATAATTTTATGTACCTAATATTAAGTGACAATTGAAGGGATTGGGCAAATTTTAAGATTTGAATGTATAAGATTGTTAATTCGAAATGCTTCAATTTTAAATCACGAATCTAGTAATCTGAAAATATTTAAAAATTGAAAATAATTCACACAAAGTCAATGCGCAATTTACATTTTGCTTAAGTTATTAAAATTGTTGAATTGTAAACACTTCAAAATTTGTATTAATCACGCTTTGCAATAAACGATTGTTATCCACCCGCACAAAATGTACATTAAATGGCTCCCAGTCGATTTTGTTTAAACGTTGGGAAATTGTAGCTCTCATCGTCTCGATCAAAAGTGTGAATGGGCACAAAGTCCAAAAATGGACAGTTTTTGAGTTACAGAGAGTTAAACATCGAACCATTGTAACAAACTTAGGCTAATATCTTGAAAACTAGGGGTCAGAGAAAAAAATGTTCCCTATGAAAGTTATTGCGCTCTGACAAGGAAATGCAAAGAAAGTTATGACCTTAAGACACAGGTTATTTTTTAAGGCCATTCAAGTTGAACTTTTTATTTGTTGCTAATATTTAGCCAATAAAGACAAGATATCGACGGGTGAGTGGAAGAACGTAGTGTCTGATTTTTGTTTCAAGAGAAGTCGTATCTCGTCACGGTTCCAATACATATTGTACAGTCTGTCAAGTTAAAGCGTGGGTGGCTTTACTCGCAGTCGGTAAGGTGTATCGACATGATTTTGGTGTCAAAATATTAAGAAGAGCTCCC
>NC_046663.1:125876714-125892402 GCF_010883055.1 Belonocnema kinseyi
AGAGGGAGCTCTTCTTAATATTTTGACACCAAAATCATGTCGATACACCTTACCGACTGCGAGTAAAGCCACCCACGCTTTAACTTGACAGACTGTATCTAGCTTGTGATTGAACCGACGTAGTATTTCGTTCACAATTAAAAAGACGTCGTATCTCGTTGACCGCTGAAGAGACGCCATGCCTTTCTCGCGGTCCAAAAAGCGTTGTATCTCATTCACTGTTCAGAAGACGTCGTACATCGCCCAGTGTTTACGAGGAGTCGTATCATAGTTAAGATTAGTAACTTGTTTGTTCGAAAAACTGTATTCTAAACGAGAGCCTCGAAAAATTCATAACAGTTTTTTTGGTGAACAACCTCTCTTTTTGTATTGGATAATCAGTTTCTTAATTTATTTTCTACATTATATTCAGTTAAATATGAGTAAATAATGTTTCAATTACACAACAGGTACTTAAAATAGAAAAAAATATATAGTGCACCAACTGGGCTCCGTAGTCGACCAACCTAGACACTTGGATGCATACTAGTTACTTTAAAAAGAGAAAAATATAGCGTGAACGTCTAGCTGGACTCCGTAATCGGCCACTATGTAAAGTTATAGCCGTAGGGTTTTCAGAAATATATTTTGTATCTCATTTTGGCAGATATTCTTCAATGTCAGCAGCATAATTAATTAAAAATTATTTACAAATATTTTGTAAGTTATTTTTTTAAATAAATTATATTGTGTCATTTTATTGGTAATTTGATACAGTCTGAAAAATTATAAATTTGTGAGATACGTTTCTTAAACTGCGAACGAGATGCGACGTCTTCTGAACAGCGAACGAGATACGACGTTTTTTGAAACGTGGCGAGATACGACGTCTCTTGAAACAAAAATCAGACACTACGTTCTTCCACTCATCCGTCGATATGGACAGGAAATCAATATGTAGTCATTGAAGGAAATATACGCGCATGACTTAAGTCAATATTTAGCCACTGAAGGACGACATGAGCAACATCGTATTCTTAGAACCATATGTTAATTCCGTCAGCGTCTCTTACGAATTCATGTTGTAATATAGCAGCAACATTCTTACGATTGTCAGAAGTATATGGCCCTTGGATTTCGAGAATGTAACCATTTGGTGCAACTATTAATACAGGTTTGACCAGGCTGTGGCGACTCTCATGGGTTGGTTTGACCACTTGTAGCGACACTAGCGCAATCTACAACCAGGTGGTAAACTAAAGCGTATCTATGCGTTCGTGCACGTATATGTGTATATTATTTGAGTGTATTGTATGAATTAAAATCAGAGAAAATAAACGAATTAATTTAAAATTATACAAATTTCAGTCGAAAAACGTATAAATAGTGTTTCCTGCATCATTGTAAAGCATTAATTTGTACAATTCTGCATTAATTTTCTAATCAACGAAGAATTACATGACACATAAAATGTAACTTTTTTTTCAAAATTTCATTTATTTGCATTATAATAAAGAAATGAAATCAGTGACATCCTGGCACAGCACGAACATATCAATTTACTTTAACTTTGTTTATTCTTCAATTTCCTGATTTCACCTCATACGACGAGACACAACATTTATAAACTGAGCAAAATTTGACGTTTGTTGATGAAAACATAACCTCAACAACCACTAGAATGGCGGCGCAAAGATATTTTAAGAAAATATTACCCCCACTTCTGCCTCTATTGTAAAGCCATCTACAAGGAGGTGGATAACTACAAAAGTATATGCGATCACACGCGCTCATGGGAGTCGACCCAGCCTGGGCTTGACCAAGTGCCGTGTTTTGTAAACACAAAATGACTGTTGCAGAGCGTTGAAGTTACTGCTCTTATGAGTAAAAATAGTCTCGGATAGTTTGAGAGATTTGGGTCCTTTTCAAGATCCTTTTAGTGGTCCTTTTAAGAGTGGTGCGACGGTAATATAATGTTCCCTTTGTATGCGTCACGTACCGGGCGGGCAGAGTTATTTACAGTAGTTGGTCGTGGCTAATCCGCTCTCCCTTATTAAATTTCTCTTTAAATTATTAACACTTTTTTTAATTGAAGAATTTTCTCATTATACTTATTTATAATTATAACTCATATACTGATATACAGTTTTCTAGTTGAATTCAAAAATTTCGTCTTTTTTGGCGTATCTCAATCCATTTACGAGAAACGTTCTTTTAATTTCAATTTTAAGCATTAAAAAAAAAAAGTTAGATATCTGAAGTCATCGAAACCTGTAGATTCCGAATTATTATGTTTTAGGCTGTTAACTATGAAATTAAAAAAAATCTACTTCTAAATTTTAATCCTAAAGCTTAACAAAGAACCCTTGAGTGTCGGCTACTCTATTGAGATAGCCTCTCTGCTTGTTATTTATGATCGTATTCTTATTTCAATTTCGGAAAGGATATTTTAAAGCCTTCAGACCATTTAAACGAGGTGCCTGGACCTTTAAAAATATCTACCTGAGTGCCTGCGGAGAATTTCTCTGAGCTTCTTTGACGTAAAGAATTTTTAGTATATACTCAAAGATTCTTTTCGGTAGGGTGGTTTTAAGGTTAAGTACCGAACCAGTCAAAAACAGACGTTGGAAACAAAAAAATATATAGAAACAATAATTTTATCGCTTCTCACTAGTGATTCTTGTTTTTAGTTACGAATTGAAATTGTTTCAATAAAAATTTCAAATAAAATGATGAAATTGAGAAAAGCCGTGATTCTAAAGTATTACCTCATTTTTAAAGCAAAACCTATACTAACTTTCTGCCTTTCACCTTGACTGATAAAAATATATCCTGTCTGATACAAAATAACGAAAAATCTAATATATTATTTTGTTTACAGGTTTTTTTCTCCAAACTCCTATACTAAACAAATGTAATCCATCCTGCGGAGCCCGTCACTGTTTCACTTTCAAGTCGACAAATGTCGCGATCAGACTTGCACAGAGCCAATAAAAGTATGAACCATCAATACTTTTTTTTTATTGTTTTGTTTCTTCTCGTTGGCGATTGCCTTTAGAGTACACATTTTTGCCACTGCTGGGCAGTGTGATACACTTGTTTTTGCTATTCTTTTGTTTTTTCTCTTATGCCAGGCTTATCATGGGTTTCGCTAATACGAGCAGTAACTACAGGGTGGTTACATTCTCGACATCCAAGGGTCATACTTTTCTTACAGGTGTAATAATGTATTTGCTATATTACAACATTAATTCGTAAGTGACACTGGCAGAATGAAAAGATGGTTCCAAGAAGACGATATTGTCATTGTTGATAGGGGATACCGGGACGCAACTAATCTTCTGGCGCGTTTTGGTATTACGTGGATATGCTAGCTCTTCTTCCACAACATCCGCATAATCTAACAACGTTAACGCTGAAGCTATCATTAACAGATACCATCCTTTAATTTTCATGGAAGGAGCTGATGCTGAAATGGCCAATGAATTGCATGAAAAATCTAAGGAATCGAATGTCGCACAAGTGCTAATTGAGGCAGAAAACCTTAAGACAAGAAACGCCCAATGATAAGTTCAATTAGATGCGGACCAAATATTAGGTTTCCCAGTCCTGACTCTTAAATTCTTTAAAAAAACTCACAATTGGGGTTTATCAAGTTAAACTCGCACCTTCTGACGTGCAAGACAAACTGCAAAGAGATAATGACGAGGAATTGCACATCAAGATGCTATGAGGGGATAATCGAGTACCTCAACCAAGATTCATAATAATCAGAGATTTTCTCGATTTCGTAACGCGTCTAAGCATCTAATCTGGATTACCTATATACCGAACGGTGACAATGACATTGGCGACGGTATGGCTGAGGATGAAGAACTTACTCTTATAGAAGGATATTATTGTACATCCCAGTTTGATGCTCGAAAGAATTCGCTATACATTAAAAAAATTGATTCTGATCATAAATGTTGCGGGAAATTGATTACAAACAAGTGGTATTCAGTTATCAGAAGTTATTAACGTCTAGTTGTGTATCGTACCTTCATTGGCTAGATAGTGACATCATTCTGCTTATTTATTACCTTCAATTAGCTAGGTATTGACAACATCCTGCTCATGTCTTGCTTTCATTGCGTGGATATTGACTAAGCCCTGCTCTTGTCTTTCCTTTATTGGCAGGGCATTGACTAACTCTTGCTTATGCCATGCCTTCATTGGCTAATTATTGACTAATTTTTTCTCATTTCTTGCCTTAATTGGGTAGGTATGGACAACATCCTGCTCATATCTTGCCTTCATTGGCCGGATATTGACTAAGTCCTGCTGATGTCTTCCTTCAATGGCTAAATATTGACTTTAGTCATGCTCATATCTTGCCTTAATTGGCTATATATTGATTTCCTATCCATATCTTGTATTTATTGGCTACATATTAGCAACAAATGAAAAGTTTACCTTGAATGACCTTGAAAATGACCTGTGTCTTAAGGTCATGGCTTCCTTTGCATTTCCTCGTTAGAGCGCAATAACTTTCATAGGGAACATTTTTGTTGCTTGCAGTTTTCAAGATATTGGCCGTAGTTTGTTACAATAGTTCGATGTTTAACCCTCGGTAGCTCAAAAAATGTCTATTTTTGGACTTAGTGTCCATTCACACTTTTGATCGAAATTCGGGTTCTTTAATAAAATAAATGTTTAGAAATTAAGACTTACAAAATGAAAATTTTTTTATGTAAACTACTTTAAAACTACAAACTGTAAGCTAAACTGATTTCATACACGAGAATGTTATAAACTGAAGTTTAAAAACTCAAAAACAATTTCAAATCGAACTCAATAAAAATTGCAGAATTTTATACGATAACATGTTACTGATATTTAGAGTGACTGAGAAGATTTTCCTACTGAAATTTAAAAAATGTATGACAAAAATATTAATGCACTGTCATTTCTATACTGATGCAGGCTTTAGTTAAAAAAACATAAAAAGAAATATTTACGTCCTTTAATAATTTGATTCAAATTCAAATAATTTTACAGATTGAAATAAAAAATTTTAATTTGAAGCCTCTCTAACTTGTCACTGTCCCATTTTGAACATTTCCACTTACAAACTTTTATAGATATGTTAAATCATAGGTAATTCATCTTTGTTTGAATAGATAAAATGTCATATTTGTTACAATTTTGAAGGTTTAAAAACTTGCCGGCTTCCAATTTGTATGTTTCATTCTATACCATTACATTTGAAATTATTCAATTTCGAATCCATAAAAAGACGAGGGGAAACGTATTAAAATCATTTGGAAATATTACTAGTGAATGCTTGAAAAATGAAAATACTATTTCGCAAGATTGTTTATTAATTCTAAATAAGATTATTTCTAAATACTTCTGTGTAGATTTTACGTAGAATCGAAATGTGAAACATTTGCTTATTTTATAAATGCACTGGCTTGTATAATAAATTAAAAGAAACATTTTATTGGAAATTAAGAACAGTAGAATGCTCGTTTAAAACACAATAAAAAATCACTTACTAGATTTTCAATCGTTAAAAATATTAAAGTTTCAACCGTAAATAAAAATATTAAAAAACAGTATGAAATTCAAAAATTGCAAAACTGACAATATTGACTAGAGTTGTGAAATATATACTTTTCGCAAGCCTTTTATTTAATTTTTGAAGCATCGTTATTAGAAAAATGTAATCCTAATTCCGACCCTAAATCAGGCCGTAAATCAAATCGTAAATTCGGTCGTACTTAGAGTCATAAAACTGAAACATGATTTTAGATTGACAAGTGCAATTCCATTTTATAACGATATTCAAAAAGTAATAGATATCTGAAAATACTAAAGTAGTTTTTTTTAACAAATTGAAAATATCTCGTAAAAAATCCAAAACAAAATAATATTTCGGGCTTCGAAATCAACGAGACGATGAAATGCGGTAAATGATGACAAGCTTAATTTACGTTGATTTTGAAGTCAAAAACATTATTTAAAGTTTTATATTCTTTTCGCAATTTTTTTATTTCTGATACAAAATCTATTCAATTTTTACTGTTTAAATAGCGTTACAAACTGCAATGATCGTAATTACAATTATGGGTGATTCTCATAAAGTTGGCCATTTTGTGTCCAAGCTCTGCAATCAATAATAAAGAAAAAATGGACAATGTAAAAACTTCTCATAATAGGAGCTCAACATGACGAAAAACCTCCCTCACTTTGATGAATCTTAATTATTTCTAATTGTAGCTAAAAATAAAAAACCATTAAAAATGTCCTGTTGGTTTTCATATAAGAAAAAATATTAATATCAATGTAAATTTGGGTAACATTTGCTACTCAGATAGTTTTTCAATCAATTTCACCCGTAGAGATTTAAATAGTCAATTTGGCTTTTCAATAAATTAGTTAAACTGTGTTCTTAGACACGCGTACCTTAATTATATGTCCTGTAGAACCTGATTAAAACTCCTCAATTACTTGAGAAATATTCAAAAATAAGGTCAGATTTGGGTTCAGCGAGCAAAAATGTACAAGTACTGATTTTTAATAAATTTATAAGGTTATTTTTTATACGCAAAACATGAAATATCATTACATTTGTCGTGTGTGAGATGTCTCGTCGGTCCCAGTCTGAAGTTTCGAGGCTAGTAGTACGTCGGTGACGGAGCGTGGAGCGCTAGCATTCAACGGACTTCAAATACACGACGGCGCAGTGGATAAGTAATTATGATTGAAAAAAATCGTTCTGACGCGAGTGTGTAGCGAAAGTTCTAACGGGATTAAAAGAGTTATTTTGACTCATCCAATAACGGAAGGGAAAGGCTGATATTGAGATCAGTTGATGTTTATTCCAATAAATCATGGTACATCCTATTTTTTTCTTGATAATTTCCAGAAAAGCAACAGAAAGTGAATGACAAAGTGATACACCATTCTATTTTATTAAATTTTTATTGAATTTTATGTAAATCGACTGAGAACTAATTAGTTTGCACGATTTCACTACGCTCAGAATATGTGAGCCATTCTCAACATTGTTATAATTTTTTAATATTAATTTATGATTTTTTTTCGGGGCCACGCTTATTTTCCGTTACCTGATAGTTAGCACTCTAAGATAAAAAAATTCAGTCAGTTCGAACAACTTTTTTTCTCAGAAACTACATTATCTAAAGTGGCCAACTTTAAAAAAACGCCCTTATCTGACTGCCATTATTCCCTCTGATTTTAAAATCAGACTGTATATCCGACCTTAAATAAGACGCTGAGCATTCTTTCGATTTTACGACCTTATGTATAACCGGATCTATGGGTTGATGTAGGATCATATTTTTGTTAATGAAGAACGTTTAACTTGTCATTGGTCGTTTATTAAAGCATAACAGTTACATGAAGAAAGTTTCACTTGTCATTGGTCGTTTATTAAAGCATAATAGTCACATAAAGATTATAGAATTTATCTATTGGATAGGATAAGTTCGACCATGTTTTTTAGGAAGTTTTGTTTAGAATCCTTAGACTGATCGAGAGTTCATTATGATAAGCAGGACTAGCACAATACTTTCTTCCAGGTGAGGAGTTTTTCAATTAGTAGAGGAAGGGGTAAGGAAAATGGGTCTCAATCCACACAATCTCAGCTAATCCTAGTGATAAGTCATATTTTTGGTTGAGAATTAAAGGTTGATAGAAAAGCTAAATACAATCACAGAAAACGTGAGAATAACGTTTGAGCCCATGTTAACAGATAACGACAGAAAGCTTTGAGAAATAGAGTGCCTTATTTGGATGACTGAAGCCAATACTTGTTAAAATGATAGAGAGAGTCGATTATAAAAAACTTCAACCAGACAGGATCTCTTATTAATCAATTTGGTTTAAAAAGGAATTTTGAGGAATGCAGACCATCGAATCGTTTAGAAGGATTTGAAAATTCTGTCACTTGAAAGCGTGATACTAAAGCCGAGAAGTCAAATACTTTTATCGCGTAAGCAAACTCTAGTCACCTGGATTCATGCAATGATTATATGCACTAGAAAGAAACTATGCATTTTCGTTGAATTAATAAAACAAGTCCTTGTCGTCCCGCCCCCCATGCCAGGATCTAATTTTGTTGAACGCTTGTAAAAAGTTGCGCGTTAACTATAACAAACGTGCAAACAACCACCATTATTAAATAACATGCTTCGAAATCGATTGACACGTTTTCCTTCCTTGAAGAAGTTAAGTTTCCTTAAAGTCGTTGTGCACGAATACGCGTCGATCGGTCTCAGGATATGAAAACAAATCTTGGGTGCTTCCTTGATTCTATGAATAGATAAGTATGCTACCTCCATGGATATAGTTCACTAAATCTCATGAGTATGAATTTTGTGAATCAGTTTCCAAGAAGCACTGAGTCTTACTTTTCCTTTGCGTTTCATTTCCGCGACGCTCGCATAAACTCTGCCGCCCTTCGAAGCTAAAGATGGTTGAGACTTGGTGGACTGGCTGGTCTGAAAGTGAGAGCTCATCATAGACGAACTGTACTGTCCACTAGGATTACCCTGTTGACGCTGAAAGAGTTCCTGTAATAAAGGAATGACGATGCTGAAGCTTCCATCATCGTGCAGTTCATGCAGGGCAAAAAACGAGCATTTTGTCGAGACCATCGTGCTCCGTGACAAATTTTTGAATGATGAACTTACCTCGAGTTCTGCAGCAGTGATACGACTGGAAGTTGGCCTGGATCGTATACTAGCTGTTCTCGGTTGCACAGGAGTGTTTTGGCCAGTATTCGGACCCGTAGATGGTTGCTGCTGCAGATGAATCGATTCGACGCTACTTGATTTTGCCCCGGAGGATGTAACATCATCTCGATCCTCTTTTTCATCCCCGCCCTCTGAAAAAAGTGGAATGCACATTTACTTTGCCAACAATCTAAGGGGCTGTCCACTCGACGGGCGTACACCCGATTACAATATATCACAGATTTCAACAAGTTTTCAAAGATTTTAATTAATTTCAGCGGCATTTCAGTGCGTTTCTAAATATTCGACAGGTCATTCAGTATTTCAACAAATTTCACAGTATTTTAATAACTTCAAAAGGTTTAAAAAGATTAATAAGATTTCAAGAGAATGTATGGAAGGTGCGTATCAGGTTTTGGAATAGTCTATCCATTTGACACGTATTAGGTATAATAACTGGAGGACGCCATGTTTGTACTTTATAACTAGGTGCTAGGTTCAAACGGTACACTTTAAAAGATCCACTTTGGACTTTTAAAATTATATTTTTCATAAAAAAGATCCTCTAACAATCACTCCACTAGGAATCGAACCACAGAACTTCCGATTGCCGGTCACGTGTTTTCCCCATTAAGCTATACTCTATACTGATCGATAGTAACTCTTCGGCTGGTTATACAGATTTTCTTTAAAAATTACTCATATCATAAATGTAACATTTAGCTTGAGATAGCATCTATAGTATTTCTGAAAAAGGATCTTTCTTTCGATCTAATAGCTTAATTGGGAAAGTACTCGATCGGCAATCGGAAGTTCTGTGGTTCGATTCCCAGTGGAGCGATTGTTAGAGAATCTTTTTTTTCAGAAAAATATGATTTTTAAATTAAAAAGAAAATAAAGATTTTTTATCTTGTCAAAAATTAGGTTAATTATTTTCTGTTATTTGAAGAGTTAACTTTTTCGATAGTTTTTATTTCTATTTCCACAGATTGTGGAGTGACATCTATATTGATCGATAGTAACTACTGTGCTGAAAATACAGATTTCCTTTAAAAATCACTTTAACCTTTTGACACGTTATACATTATTGAATAATAAATAGTGTTATACACATCTACATATAGAATTGGACCGATAACGTTGTGGGGAGAACGAAAAAAGGCTCTAGAGAGAGAAAAATCATGTGAAATGTAGACTTCCCTGACGGACCGAAGGAACCGAATGGAGCCTCTACAAAGTACCCGTAAAGACCCCATTGGGTCCCCATTCGGTTCCCTTTTAAAAAACTCGAAAAAAACAGCAAAATCAACTTTTAAATGGTTGAAATTCGGATTCTACGTTAAAATTCCCTATAGAAGATCACGGAATAATCGCAATAGTTTTTTTTTTGCAGCGGTAAAATGTTTTAAAAAATATAAGACGTATATCGCCTGTTGACTACTACTTACGGGCGATGCGTTTGAAGTGTAGCAGTCAACAGGCGTGATACGTCTTATATTTTTAAAAACTTTTTACCGTTGCAAAACAAACTATTGCGATTATTCCGTGACCTTCTATGGGGAATTTTAACGTAGAATCCGAATTTCAAAAATTTAAAACTTGATTTTGCTGTTTTTTTTTTAGTTTTTTAAAAAGGAACCGAATGGGGACCCGATGGGGTTTTTACGGGTACTTTGTAGATGCTTCATTCAGTTCCTTCGGTCCGCCAGGGCTGTACAGCTCTTTCTAGATAAAACTGATTGGTCGAAAGCATTTTCGTTAAGTGAAATTTGATGAAACACACAGGACCGTGCGTAAGTAAAATTATTGAATAGTAAAATAAAAAATGTAACAACAAAAAAATAACCCCAAAGTATGAAGTATTGTAACTATGTAATACAAATGGTTATTTTTATATTATAGAAATATTTTCAATTGCATTTTTATGTTATTTTATCGCTAGATTCCAATTAAAAGGTGAGAAAATAATGGAGGTCTTTCAAATATAAGGTTAGAAAACGGGAAATTTTGGTTAAAAATAAATTTTCCTTGCACACTTTTTGATTTCAGGCCACACATAATTTTAATACTTGAAAAATAGTATGACACTATTTTTAAATTACTGACACTTTTTACACCATTCTTTATCTCACGCTACCAAGACAAAATCTCAAAATATCCTCTGGCGAAAAGGCCTGGCCCGTTTCAGGCTACCTTCAGGCTCAATTTGAAGGATTTCGTCTCTCGAGACAGTCTGAGAGATTTGGGTCCTTTTAAGAGTTATGCGACGGTCATATAATGGTTCCATGATATTCGTCACGCACCGGACGGGCATATTTCTTTACAGTAGTTCGCCGTTATCAACCCGACTACCTTTTTAAAATTTTCTTCAAATTTTAAACACTTTTTTTTAATTGATGAATTTTCTCATTATTCCCGTTTTAGGGTGACGTCCCATGATTGCAGAATTGCGTTGCGTTTTGTGTAATGCGTCAAATCACTAGACATTTCAGCCAATCACAGCGTTTCTCTGAATAACTAGGAGAATATTATTGGCTGAAATGTCTAGTGAATTGACGCATTACGCAAAACGCAACCCAATTCTGGGATCATGGGACGCCACCCTTATAATTATAAGTTATAAACTTATATACTATTTTGGAATTGAATTAAAAAATGTTGCCTGTTTCGCCATATCTCATTCCATTTACGAGATACCTTATACTCATTTCAATTTTAAACATAAAACAACGTTGGATATCTGAATTAAGGGCATGTGATACTTAGAAAATTGTCCATTTTACCAGTTTTAGGTTCCTCCGGCTTTTTTTCTAGAATAATAAATATTTTGTCTTAAAATTTTGAGAAATGATAGCGAACATGCTAACGGACGTCCCCACACACTTTTTTGTAGGTTAATTTGAAAAAGTTTCAATTTAGCAAAATGTGATTAATTTGCATAGCGCTTAGGATTTAGTATCGATATTTTCAGTCACAATTCACCCGAGCGTTACTTTCAAACTACACAATATTTTTGGCCGAAAACTTTGGACTTACAAATAAAGATAGTACCTAATCTCCCGGAACTAACCTTGTTTGCAGGCAATCAAAAAAGTTTATTTCTTAAATAATTTTCAGATTATCGAAAAGGCAGAGATGAAAAACGACGTTACCTCAAAATAATGCACATGCATACAATTTTTATTTAGCACAATACATTTTTTCGTTATTATCCCTCAAAAAAGAGTCCGGGGACGTCCGTTGTGATATTTTATAGCATCTCCGAATTCAGTTTTTAAAAATTTTCATTTTTGTGGAAAAGAAGCCGGGGAAACTGTAAGTATCACATGCCCTTAAGGCTGTTGGAATAGGGCGTACAAAAATTGCGAAATCTATCAGACACTCAAAACTCACCAGTGGTGGATGATAATTCGGGTTTAAAAATTCACTCTGAAGATTTCCCCAACACCGAATGGGGTTTCACGGTTGTGGGGTATGCGCTTGCTGTCTACTTTTTCGAAACAAATCGAGAAACTTCTACAAAATGAGAGTAAAGTGGTTAAGCAAACTACATGAATGGAGCACGAAGCCAAATGACACCTGTTTGGCGCTGATTACTCATCCGTATTCGATCGTAGTGCCAAGCATGTGCACTGTCGGTAAACTTGCAGTCCTCTTGGCAGGAATTTGAAATCTAAATAAAAATGCGAATTGTGTTTTTTATTTTTGTAATTGTTTATTGGCATGTCTTACTTGTTCGCAGAATAGGAAAACTGTGGAAAGTGATAAAAGGATGCCTCACTGATAATAATTGATAATAATTTTTCAATTAAAAAAGAAATGATTTATTGAAATATTTACATATCTTGTTATGCTGTAACGTGCAAAACACATATGAAAATGGCCCTTTACATAGAATCGTATAAATAAGGTAAGTATTGTGCAGCCTATTTTGACTTTATAGAACAATAATATTAATCGCATAAATTTCTTATTGAAAATAACAATATCTACAGATTTTTGCAGACATTTAAAAACCATCGTCCTTTAAATATCGAGAAGCAAAACATAAATTATTATCTACATTACATAATAATTAATTAATTTGATTAATTAAACAATAATAATATAATAATTGTGACAATAATGAAATTAATTTTTAACATTGAATCTCTCAGAATACACTAACTGAATATCTAAAAATAAAGAATCTTTGCCAATAAGAGAATAGACAATAGTTTGTAAAAAGTAAGCGCCGGTAATGTAGTTATTTGATTATTTGTTGCACATTTTTTCTGAAAAAATTTGTTAGTAAATTTCACGCCTGCTGTGTGTTCTATATCTCGATATTTAAAGGACGATGGTTTTCAAATGTCTGAAAAATTCTGCAGATATTATTTTTACACCACGACCTCGACAGCTCGGCATCCGAGAATTGTTCCGCTCGCTATTTACGTCGCCGTCAATGGTCTCGGTCTTTTAAGGCAATTTTAAAGTGCAAAGAGTCATTATATGTTTTCTAATGAGGTTTATAGAAGAATTTCGAAATCATAATATTTATGTCTTATGATAATTTCCTTGTCACATGAGATAATCTCAAGTATGGCAAATTTAATCAATGGTTTATCAATAATTCGTAAATACTAACCTATTTTTCAGTTTATTCTGCGAGAAAACGATGTGCTCTCCATTTTTTGGAACCAAATTTGAGATAATTACTTCCACAGTAGGTATTCTGAAAATCGAACTTTCACTGTTTGTAAACACTGATCCGCGCACGGTAACGTAAGTAGCGAGCGAAACAATTCGCATCAAGTGTCACGCATCAAGATTAGACTCGAGAGTGGGGGAGCATCATTTCCAGGAAAATTACTCCCCTACGGTCCCATCCGCGACAAGGTAAATAGCGTCGACTGTATTTATTTTTAAATGTTCTACAAGAATATCATAACAACTTTTTTAATTTTCTTGAAAAATCGAAATTTCAGATTTTGACAACATAAAAAAATACACATCAGGAAATGTAGATGGAATTGGTGCATTTCAGCTGGTGCATTTAAATCAACATTACTGAAAAATCGTTATCTGTGGACCTTATCTCAAGACTGGGGATTAATCCGCCCCTGAAATTAATTCTTAAGTCAGAAATATTGGTATCTTATAAAAAAATGAAAATCTTTGAGTGTAATTCAAAGATACTCGAAATGTTATTTTAGTGTGTTTGTTTGAGGGTTCGCTTAAGTTTAAATTATGCTGATAGAAATGAAGACAACAATTACGTAAATTTTGGTTAGGATGTTGTATTTTCAATTGGATGTTGTCCTATATTTACTAACGGTTGATCAAACAAGATTTTGAAATGACGTCCAGAGAAAATATTTTCTAAAATAAAAACACTCTCTAAAGACTTTATTAATTAAAATTCGGGCAAGTTAAATTGCTTCAAGCTTTTTTTTTTGATACAACTATACCGTCAAAATTACTTAAAATTACATTTTGGGTCTGATCAAATGCCAATTTGTAAATCAGATCCAGAGATAGCAATATAAAAAATAGAAAAATGTCTGAAAAAATTGTAATAAAAATTTCGGCCTGAAACTTCGTTTATAGATTTATTCCTGATCCACTTCTATTATTTTTCAGTAATGTTGATAGAAATGCACTGGCTGAAATTCACCAATTCCGTCTGCATTTTCTGATGTATATTTCGTCTAGGAGCGATATATGAAAAAAACAAAACAATGGAAATCAATTATTACATTCAGAAATAATGTGTTACTTATTGAAATTATTAAGTAGTAATTATTGTTAAATCATTAATAAGTAATTATTGTTTGAATTATTACTGCCGACACTGTCAGTAATAAATATACAGAACCGCAAAGCATTTCTTTGGTGAAGAATAATCAATCCAAAGTATAATAAAGAGGCCGGGCCGGTATGTCGTTCTTTCGAGGTTATGTTCAGATTCACCTTTTTGCCGTGGTTGCTGTAAGTGAATTTAGGTAATGTAAATTTAAAATTGTCGCATGTAATATTTTATTCACATTCATTTAAAACATGTCCTGTCTATTCATAAAATACCTTTTTTATGCCGCAAATAAGCGTTAAACACAATTCACTTTTCGCCCATATGAAGCGGAGAATATTATTACTATTTTTAGTATTTGTCACTCAGCAGCCATTCCATAATATTATTGGCACAGACAAAAATTGACGTTTACTTCTCAGTCCACATGTCTCACTTCATTATTAATTAAAGACTTTCATTATTTGTAATTACTACATAACATAACCTATATTTTTTGACACTTGTATCCATTTTAAGTTTCGAACGCCCGGAGTGCAATGTACGAAAGTCTTCTTTACTTCGGACTTTGCCCGAAAAGTCCTTGGTCAATCTGCGGAGTGCCCCTCCCTATTGCAAATACCTATATAGGTCACTAATAGGATACTGTATAAGGATCCTATAAGTGACCTATATAGGATCCTATATAGGGTCACCTGTATATGTCAGTATAGGAGCCACCTATAGGAAATGAAACAGCTTCCTGCATAGGATACAATATAGAATCCTAGTAGTCACCTATATAGGACAGATGATGAACCGGAAGTGTTGCACAGTAGTTTTCTATAGCAGATACAGCTGCGCAGCAGTTAATTTTGACTATGCGATTGCCTAGTAGTAGGAACCTGTATAGGTTCTTATATGGATTCTAACGTATGAAAACGGAACTCATAGCCTTACCATAGAATCATATAGGATCCTATATAGGTCACTTATAGGATCCTATATAGGTCACTTATAGGATTCTTATGTAGAATCCTATCAGTGACCTTTACAGGCACCTATATAGGTATTTGCAGTAGAGCTGACATAATAGGCAATGTACCGCAAATTGTACCGCGATTTCGCTGGGAGCGGATGCAATTTTCCAGATTATCACCCGCTCCCGGCGAAATCCTCCGGTTGTCCTTATGACAAA
>NC_046663.1:125892502-125894138 GCF_010883055.1 Belonocnema kinseyi
AAAATTTTAAGTTTATTCTATTTAATGTTCTTTCGTACATATAATTTTTCTTTCATTCATATAAAAATGTCATCTTCTAACTAAACTGTATTTTGAACTTAAGTTCTATGTAAAATTCCTTAATAATCATTTATTGCTTCAACTTCATACTCATTGCCGTCATTTTATATAACCAATACTATTCAATAATGATTAATTTTCAATTAATTTCCCAGAATTTAAAAATTGTTAAAATTTAAAAATTTTGGTCTCTTTGTGTAACATAGTTCTTTTAATAATCTATACATTCGGCTTTAATTTTAATTATTTTATTACGGTTCTATCCTTTACCTAATTTGAATTGAAATTAATAATTTCAATTCACTTTTAAGCTGCTATCTATACATATAGGGTTCTTTTTCTAATGATCCTAATTCCCTCCTTTCTTCACACGTCGCACGCGCGACCTTGTCCCATAAACTTGCGTGTCCTTGACTTTCCTTGTACTGATCTAGTTTCTTTTTCCTTTCAAGAATTTTATATCTCTTAGTAAATATCTATAGTTGAAATCCCGGATAAGTGTAACACAGAAATTTCAAATTTTGAGATTCTACCATTTCAAATTCGAAACTTAACAATGATAATCTAATGATGATTGACTAAATTCTCAATAAATTACAGATTTTTATATCACATTCAACTTTTGCGTTAATTTAGAAAGAATTTTACAGATGGGCCCTTTTTCACACATTTTATTTCAAAAATTGTGAAAAATAAATTGCAATATCTATTTTCAAATAGAATTTTATACGTATCTCAAAAATGCATGTTTCATTCTATTTAGATGAACAATAGAAGTTTGTTTTGGTGTGATTTGCAATTCTACATTAAGGTCATCAATAAATTTTACGATTTTGAATGGACCTGAATAATAGTCGTCAAATTTGTCCTCCCTCATATTAACTAGCAGATAAACGTATTGATTTTTCTCAAACTTTTGTTCATTGATCTTTTGGTCATAATATTTTTTGCAACGTCTTTTTGCAGCTTCCAATCGAGCTGTAGAAAGTTACTCTGTTTCTACAATTCGATTTAAAACTTCGTCAACTAATTCTACGTATGTCATAGGTATCTTCTCGTCTCCGAATTCGGAAGGAAATCTTGCCCTCCGCCCAAAAACAACTTCGTGAGGAGTCATGCCAGTGGACTCGTGAACAGAAGTATTAAAGGAAAAATGGCAAACGGAAGCCATTGATCTCAGTTACTCCGCTCACTGTAATTGCGTAAACATTCCACAAACGTGTGGTGACTCCTTTCTAATGCACCTAGAGATTGCGGATGATAAGCACTAGAACGATATTTCCGAATTTTGAATATTGTAGCAATGCTGTTCATAATGTTACTCATAAATTGAGATCCTTGGTCGGTTTGTATTATTTCGGGGCATCCAAAAACGCAAATTAAATGTTCTGCTAGTGCCACTGCAACGTGAGGCGATTCTATTTTCGAAAGTGGAATCGCGCCCGAATACTTGCTTAAACAATCCTGCCAAGTTAACATATACTGATTTCCTGATTCTGTTACGGGCATAGGACCTACAATATCAATTTGTACTTTCTCAAACACTCTAGTAGGAGTATCAGTAATTCGCATGGGC
>NC_046663.1:125894238-125897271 GCF_010883055.1 Belonocnema kinseyi
ATTTTATTCCTCTAGAATTAAACCGAAGGGCTTATAACAAAGCCACCGAACGCGTCCTCGGGTTGCGGATAGAGGGTCCCTGCACCAAGGGTTTCTGCTGAATATGGTTACAAAAATGAATAGACAGTCGCGGACAATTGTCCAGGGGTGGTCCCGAAGGAATTAACCCCTAAGCGAAGTTGTGAAACCCGTGCCAAAAGCCGAATAGCACCTAGGTGAGGTGTCTAGAACGGTGACTCTGGACTATCGGGTGACCTCTATGAGTACGCAGCCTTATCCTTGCATGCGGGTCTCTACAAGGATGGACGAATACCTTTCCCTAGCTTCGCATAGGAACAACAATGACAATACCAAACATAGTTGTAGTAAGTGCGGTTCAAAACAACAGAACGCGCAGGGCTTCGAAAATGGTTCGGCCAACAATACCGACCACTCTAGAGCTGGGGGAGCCGATGAAGATGGATTCAATGCGATGGATCGATGTAATCTCGGGACAGTTAGGTTGACGGAGCAACTAAATAGCGACTTGCTAGAGTGCTTCTATGCGAGTGTGGCCCCTGAACGGGGTTACATGGCACGACTGTATGCTATGTGGTGCGAGAAACACCCGGGGCTATCGTACTTTTCGCATCAATGTCTGCGAAACCATGCCGAAGTACTCCAAAAAAGGGGCTATGTAAGCGGAACGCTTACTTTACTGTAGTCAGGCGCACACTCCCTCCGCCACCGGGGTAGCGACGGGCTATTTTCTTATAAAAAGAACGCCTTTTCTTCATTTTTACTAAAAATTATGAATTGTTTAGTATTATATTCAGTAAAATCTACATTTTCTAGGCCATCTCACTCAAATCCACACCCCACCCAGCCAACCGCTTGTAGCAACCTCTACTTTTCATACATGGTTTGGGCGCCTCTGCAACGGCTTCAGCTAAAAATTCATCATTAAATAACTATTCATTTCTCCAGTTGGAAATTTTCACAGTATATTCTGGAATGTGTCAGGAATATTAATCCATAAAAAAGTGAACAAAATTAGTCCCTTGTTTAGCAATCTCTATTTGTTTATAAAAAAGTCTGATTTATTTATGAAAATTTAATGAAGCAAATATTCAGTAAACTTCATTTAGAAGTTCGGGATCAAGCGCATCTTAAATAAAATTTTGAAATTTGTTTAATAAATACTTTTTCAGGTACAAAAAAGTTAAGACGATCACTTTTTTTAAAACAATAAATTTCAAAATTTATTTCTCGGAACTTTTGCATGCCACATTGAAATAAAAAAATACGTATTAAATTTTTTTAAACAAAAAAACGAAAAAAAAAAAATATTTCACGCCAAAAAAATTTAGCGGGTAAATCTCTCGTGGAATGACCAATATATAAGTTTTTGGTTTCGAACCTGAAGGAGGGCCGGGAATGTGAAAATGAGATCATACGAACTTTAATCTAACAATTTTCGTGGGTCAGTTGTAACAAGACTCTTCACACTAGACGTTTTGAGACTCTCTTTTAGTAAATTATTAGGAGATGAAGCAATAGGGCACCACACCTACTATACCATACACTATGCTTAGTAGACAATATGTGTGAAATTGAAATCATACAAATAAAATTGGAAAGTTTTAATACGAATGCATGCTATGAATTATAATGATATACATTTATGGAAATGGTATACAATTTGGGGGATAAACTCGAGTGCGACACATGAGATAAGTGATGAGAATGTGTTCGTCAAAGCAGAAGGAGCTTTAACAGAAGAGAATTCACAATCAACAAATTACTGTTGTCGATGTTTTGAACCTTAGTTTTTAAAAGTCTGTGCACAAAGCCCGAGCGCATAGCGCGAGGTAAATACATTATCGGGCGCGAAGCGCGAGATAAATATAATATAGAGCGCGAAGGGCGAGGGCGAACATTTGCGCTGGCCCCGGCGCGCTATGAGACTGTGCCCGCACAGCGGGCAGATTTTTAATGAGAAATTTATGCGATTAATATTAGTGTACTATAAATCCAGAATAGGCTATACAATACTTACCTTATTTATACGATTCTATGTAATGCGCGTTTTGCACGTTAAAGCATAAGAAGATACGTGAATATTTCAATAAATCATTTTTTTAAACTGAAAACTTATTATCCACTATTATCAACGAGGCATCCTTTTATTACTTTCCACAGTCTTCCTATTCCAAGAATGAGTAAGATATGTTAATAAACCATTACAAAAATAAAGAACACTAGTCGCATTTTTATTCTAATTTAAAATTCCCGCCAAGGGGAGTGCTACTTTACCGACAGTGCACATGCTTGGTAGTGCATTCAAGTACGGCCAACGATATTAGGTCCAAGATACGGCACGAGATTAGTTGCACCACATACCGGTAGTTAGCGCGGCAGGCAAGTTTGTGGTCTTGCATATATATATTCTTCTGAAAATCTTAACAAGTTATAACTAAAGGATTAAATAAAAGGGTATTTTTAAATAATTGGCCGCGGACCAGATTAATCTGTCTTTTTGTTTCGTCGTGGAAGCTTCGATACCGTCACAGCGGTCCTCAGCCTCCTCTCTCTTTCGTGAGTTTCTCTGGTTAGCCTGCTTTACTTGCTCTACAAATCCCTACCCTGAAAAGTGTCTAGTTCGTCGTCGATTTCATAATACATCTTCTCATGGGAAGAGAGTACGTGACTTCACGCTTGGCCGATTATTGAGATAAAGTCCAGGCGCACATATTGTTTATGTTATCATTCGGAGAACCGACTTCTCGGAGGTCTTATTAATCGTCTCAACCAAAATCAAACTCCTCTCTAATCGGTTCTTTTTTAACGATCTAGTGTCGCCAATTGTATATCTAATATAAGATTTATATATCCTGCAATCGAACCTGCTATATCCTATGTCTAAATAATCATAGCTGAGTTACATTAATGTTCCTTTCAAGAAATTGCGCTTAATCTAGTGTATACATTTATTCGTTTACAAGAAACGATTATCATTTCAAACATTTCCATGTCGATTTGCCCGACTGTTGC
>NC_046663.1:125897371-125899318 GCF_010883055.1 Belonocnema kinseyi
AATAACAGTAGAGATAAGAACCAATTAACCTGTAGATATTGCAAAAAGACTGGCCATGAAATTGAAAAATGTTTCAAAAGATTAGGCAAAGTAGCAGATAATTCCAGGGATAAAGAAGAAGATTTAAACGAGGAATGAGTTTGACTGAATGGTGCGACAGCGAACTCTTAAAAAATGCAGCACCGATCCGACGGGTTGTGTTAAAGATTGATACAGCAGGGAAGGCACTCTCTCCAAATGTAAACTTAAAAAGTAAAAATTTAAAAAACGGAAATGGTGGTTTTATTGTGGATACGGGAGCAGAATTAAATTTAATTAAAAGAAGGAAAGTAAAAATAGGTTCATCAGTAAATTTTGATGTCAAATATCATTTATTTGGAATCACAAGTGAAGGGGTAAAAACCTCTGGAGAAGTATATTTAAATATTAATGGGGTTGATTGTCCATTTCAAATAGTACCTAATAATTTTCCCGTGAATTGCGACGGTATGTTAGGAATGCCTTTCCTGACTGACTCGGTCATTGATCTGAAAACGAAAATAATAAAAAATCATATTGGTGAGTTTTCATTCAGTTCGCCAATTGAAACTTCTTCCAAAAGAGGTACAAAACTTATTTTAAAAGCTCGTACGAAACAATTAGTAATATTACCAGTAACTAACACCGATTTAACGGAAGGATATTTGCCTTTAATACCAACAGGTCCAGGTGTATTTTTTGGTCAATCTCTAGCAACTATAAAAGAGGGTAATATTCGAGTCTATTGTATCAATACTACTACCATGGATGTAGAACTCTCTGTTTCACCCGTAACATTAGAAGAATTTGAGACGATTGAATCAATTACTGAATCTGTAAATAACGATAATAACTAAGGCCTTAATAAAGATAACAGTAAAGAGGGTAACAAAAATACTAGTAGAAATAACAATGCTGAACGGTTTGAAAAATTACTACTGGAACTTCATTTGTCGAATTTAAACAAAGAAGAAAAAGAATGTCTTTTAAAGACTTTGAGAAAGTTTCCTTATCAGTTTTTTCTGGAAGGAGACAACTTGGGCTGCACAAACGTTTTGAAACATAAAATTAGAACTGTAGATGATACGCCTGTAAATAAACCAAACTATAGCTATCCCGTTGTACATAAAGAAGCGATAGCTAAAGAAATAAAGAAGTTGAAAGAACAAGGTGCGGTATCGCCTTCTAGCTCGCCTTATAACTCGCCGGTATGGGTAGTTCCTAAAAAACCGGACTCTAAGGGAAATAAAAGGTGGCGAATGGTCATTGACTATCGTGCCCTCAACGAAAAGACTGTTGGGGATGCCTACCCACTGCCCAATATTATGTCTATATTGGATCAGCTGGGTGGCTCCCGGTACTTCACCATGCTCGATCTTGCATCTGGATTTCACCAGATCGAAATAGATCCACCGGACAGACATAAAACTACTTTTTCCACAGTTTTTGACCATCTCGAATTTAATAGAATGAGTTTTGGGCTCAAGTCAGCTCCTGCAACATTTCAAAGATTAATGGACATTGTTTTATCAGGGATGCAAGGGGTTGAACTTTTTGTATACATGGACGACATAGTTATTTACGCGAAATCAGTACAGGAACATAACGAGAAATTAGAGAAGTTGTTGGGACGTTTAAAGACTGCCGGACTTGTTTTACAACCCAATAAATGTAGGTTCTTATGTAAAGAAATTGGATATTTGGGTCACATAATTTCTGAAGATGGGGTTAAACCTGATCCAAAGAAAGTTGAGGTTATAAGAAAATTCCCTCGTCCTAAGGGACGTAAAAATGTTAAACAGTTCTTAGGCCTAGCGGGTTACTACAGGAAATTTATACCAAATTTTGCTACAATTTCAAAACCATTGACATTATTATTGAAAAAAGATGTGCCATTTGTCTGGTCCGACGCTGCCGAAAGAGCTTTTA
>NC_046663.1:125899418-125900440 GCF_010883055.1 Belonocnema kinseyi
AAAAGCGTGAAGTGTTTGAGCGGGCAGGGGCACGATAAACTGTTAATGGATTCCGTGCTGCGATTTCTGAATCTAAATTTTCCATATTTTTTCTTAAATTAAGCACCCTTTCTAAGTGAAAATCAACAACAGAATCAGCTTGCTCTATATCTTCCTCATACTCTAGGTCAAAATTATCCCTAATTGCTTGAGTGGAACCAGTGGGACGACCACGCGCGTTCCCCACTCCACGACTGCCAACTGACCGATAGCTAGTTGCACCTCGTATCTGCCCTGTCCCTCGCGAACTTTGCCCTGATTGTGGACCTACAACCCTAGCATTACCAGCTTTCTCTGTGATTACCACAGCGCTTGCTCCTCGGCCACCCCTTGCAGCTTTGCTCCCTTTACTTCGCGTACGCATTTTGAATGGAATGTTTGTTGACTCAACTGTCAATAATTAGGTAAATATCACCTCAAAATAATAAATATAAATACAAATATTAATATTATTATTTTTTTCAGATTTTATAGAACAACTAGATTGCAAATTTTCGAAAAAATGTCTAACCCGAGATTGGCTTCGCAACAGAACAATATAAAAGGCAAATCGACTTACAACTTCTGATGGTCTCGATGATGGCTGTTTTGTTTGTTAAAAGTTAATAACAATTACTTCTATCAAACTGTATTAAGTTCTGTTCAAGGATTAAAACGCATGCAAAATAAATAAATCCCGTGTTGCTATAATTGCATTTATTTCACACACTATAAAAACATAAGGATAAAAAAAAATGTATCAAGTTTTCAAAAATCGGTGTTACAAAAGAAAATTGAAGGTTCCATATCACGATGACAAAATAGTGAAGAATTCGTCTTGTACCGAGCGCGACTCTCCGAGTACTAGTCCTCTAGCCCCTTCTACCCCAGGCCCTTTTCAAGAGTAGTGCCTGTTTTACCCTGTTGCCACTTCGTATTTTGAATTCATAAACATTTTGGAAATAAGTGGCAACGTTGTACTTATCAGAGAAGTGATCCTTGAG
>NC_046663.1:125900540-125913830 GCF_010883055.1 Belonocnema kinseyi
TCGAGTTTCAAGTTAACGAACGAGTCGCGGCCGCGGACCAGATTAATCTGTCTTTTTGTTTCGTCGTGGAAGCTTCGATACCGTCACAGCGGTCCTCAGCCTTCCCTCTCTTTCGTGTGTTTCTCTGGTTAGCCTGCTTTACTTGCTCTACAAATTCCTACCCTGAAAAGTGTCTAATTCGTCGTCGATTTCATAATACATCTTCTCATGGGAAGAGAGTACGTGACCTCACGCTTGGCCGATTATTGAGATAAAGTCCAGGCGCACACATTGTTTATGTTATCATTCGGAGAACCGACTTCTCGGAGGTCTTATTAATCGTCTCAACCAAAATCAAACAACTCTCTAATCGGTTCTTTTTTAACGATCTAGTGTCGCCAATTGTATATCTAATATAAGATTTATATATCCTGCAATCAAACCTGCTATATCCTATGTCTAAATAATCATAGCTGAGTTACATTAATATTCCTTTCAAGAAATTGCGCTTAATCTAGTGTATACATTTATTCGTTTACAAGAAACGATTATCATTTCAAACATTTTCATGTCGATTTGCCCGACTGTTGCTTGCCAATCTTTTCTTCGCAATAATACTTAAATTCTGAATTCAAGACTCGCTTTTCAAATTTGAGTTTCTTTTTATTCAAACTGAAACCGCGAATTTGCGTCACTGACTGTGCTGTTCCTAGCAGCGAGAATGCGAATTATATCCGCTCATTACAATATATTCGATCTCTCCAAATTATAGTGCATTTGAAATCCAAAATGGTAATAATCTAATTTTACTTTATAAGTGAATGAAAAAATAATTTTAATTGAGTAGAAAACGTCTTGAGGGAATTCGAAAACTCTAAAGACTTTTTGAAATCAAAATTAGGCCCAACATGTAGCAAAGAGGTTAGTATAAAATATTAATAACAAATTTGAATTGAAAAGTTTATTTTTTATTTAAGTTATAATTTGTTTGGAAATTAATAGAAAAGTGAATGTGAAGATACAGTTAAAGTTTGTTTAAATTTAAATAAACTAAAAAAACTGTCAGGTTAAATCAACCAGAATTGTGGTTGAATATGTCTTTACCATTTTTTTCTGGTAAAGAAATAAAAATTCTGAATAGCAATTTCCTTATAAAAACTTTTAAAAAATTTGTTTTCCTAAATTTCCTTATAGATCCAGACAAATGTCTTCTGAAATGTTGCATTTTTTAAAATTTGTGAATTTAGTGGTATATTAGTTTTTTAACAGATGTAAAGTGTAAGGAGCATTTTCGAAAGTCAAAGGAAATTACGGCTTTCTTCTACAGTTTAGCTAAGGCCATGTTATAGATATGAACTATTTTTCAAATTGAAATAAGAAGTAACATAATCTTACAAAATGTCATTTTCCCTGCTCCAAAAATCTAACTTTAAGAAGAAATGTAAGTTTGCTTACTTATTTTTATTAGCATTTAATACTAAAACTTGACATAAAAATTGCCATAATTTTCGCATTTTTGTTGTTTTAATATCTAATTATTTTTTCATAGATCAAAAAATCTCATTCAAAGTTTTCACTAGATACCAAATATATTTCAAAACTATTTTAGCCGATTTTTTCGATTAGCCCAGAATTTAAAAAATTACAGCATTTTCAAAATTTTCAATTTTTTTTTTAATCATAGAAATTTTTGTCAAAGTTTCTTATAGATGGGTAAAAGACTTGCAAATGATCCAAATAAAATTTTCAATTTTAATGAAAATTAGAAAAGTTATATACTTTTCAAAAATTTTCAAAAATTTGAAAATTTTCAAAAAATAGAAAAATTTATTTTTTTCATAGATCCAAAAATTTTACTCAAAATTTTCACTAGATACCAAATATATTTCAAAAATATTCTAGCCGAATTTCTTGATTAGCCCAAAATCAAACAAATTAGAGCCTGTATTAACCTAACTGTTAAGCGCGAAGCGCGATTATCGCAATGAAAATATAATCGTCAAGGCCGTAGGTACTTTGAGAAACTTCTATAATGGCAAATTAAAAAAAAGTGTTCCGCTTCACTTAAGTAAAGGGAAAATGATTAAACAACCACAGTAGGGGCCTATTACCATAGGATCAGGAAAAATAAAATGTGAACATTATTTTGCAATATCAGAATAAGCAGTACCAGACCAAGGTACACACAAAAAATTGTAATAGACATTTGATAAAATAGTTTTTAACATAGAATGTAAAAAATTTCGCATTGTGGTCTGTGCACAAATGTGGAGGGTATTGCAAAGACCGAGCGCGGAGCGCGAGATAAATATATTATCGAGCGCGAAGCGCGAGAACCAATAGTCGCGCGCCCTAGGCGCGCTAAAACTATCTCTAAAGTTTAATATTTTTTTCCCGAAAATTCAAATTTAAAAAAAGGTTTGAAAGTGTAAAATTAAAAATGTAAAGCATTTAAAAAATGTGAATTTAAGAATCAAATCTTAAACAATTTAAAATTTAAAAATTTAAATTTAATTTGGTTTTGAAGATAAGGATTTAATATCGTAAAATTGAAAACTGTAAGCCTTCTGACTTGATTAGACTAAAAGTTATTGGCCTCCAAAATCTGATAATACCCAAATACAAACATTTAGAGTTCTGCATTTCAATTTTCATTTCAAAACTTTCAAAATTAAATAATTTGAATTTATCAGGTTATACTTCAGGCATATTCAAAATTTAACAAATATTAATGCTTGCATTTGTAATGTATCAACTCTATGACAAAATTTTCAAATAATACAATTCTTAAAATTTCTGTTTATAAAATTACTCAACTTGAATCTTTTAAATTGGAAATATATTGAAACCTTCAATTTAAAATTTCTCTCCTTATAAAAAGTTTTCGATTTCGAAGGCTTTACATTTATTCCAATTTTTCACGAGGTTTGACATCGAATAATCTGCTTATTGCAGCTTTAAATTATTTATATCCTGAAGCTGCAAAAATGTATTGCCGAATCATAAGTGATTTCATTTAAAACGTTTAAAATTAAATAATTTGAATTGACATGTTATACTATAAGAATATTCAAAATTTCACAGATACTGAGATTTTGAATTTTAAATGTATGAACTAGTTTCTTTTATTAATTATCATTTTATTTTTACGCTTCTAAAAGAAAATAATTACACTGTAATGTTCATTGTTTTTATTTCAAATTTCTTTCATCTAAAATCTTTTAATTTCAAAGGCTTTGAAGTTATAATCCAATTTTCGAAACTGAATAATTTTGAATGGAATAATTATTTAATTGCTAACATACTTCTATTTTGAAATAAAATTGTGGAATAATAAAGTATTTCCATACAAAATAGTTATGCTGCAGTTTAAACGCTTCCTTTTATATTGTGACATTCTCGACATCTGAAAAGTTTCAAACCAAAAACTTGAGAACTATGAGTCCTAATAACTTTCCTAAGTTTTTTTGTTGAATTTGACTAATTATTATAAAAATAAGAGAACTTTTTTTTTGTTTCTCCAGCTTATTTAAATGCTCTCCATCCTTGAAGCCAAGAAACAACCCACATATCTGTATTCAATTAAATCAAATTTTAAATTTAACGACAGTTTCATTTTTATTTAACTGGATTGTACTTAAGTTTAACACGATTTAACACCATTCAACATTTACAATTTTAACTGAAATTTACTTAAATTTAACTAAATTTTACTTCAATTTTTAATTTAACTCAAATCTATTCACATAATTTTTTTAATTGCACTACAATAAATCTTAAAGTACGAATTGAATTGTTTTAAAACTTATTTACTCAGTTTCTAGAAAATTTCTCTTTTAAAAGAAACCAGAGGTGAAATTAATTTATTTAAACTAAACTTTATTTAATTCTTAAGTCCACTTAAATTTCAATTAAATGTTGAATTTAGCCAAGTTTTATTTAAATTTAAAATTCAACTAAATTTTATTTAATTTTTTAATTTATCTTAATTTCATTCAAATTTTAAGTTTAGTTTGAAAAAATAAAATTAGAAATTTCACTAAAATTATAAAGCAAGTGTTTTAGCATATTGTTGACACGCAGGGATGCTTTTTAGGCCAATAGCAAGTGAAAGCTTGGCACGTTGGGTTATGTTCCGGCGGCATGGAGGGGTGCGAGAGTAGTCTTTACTCCGAAGGCAGGCAGGATCGGATATACGTCACCCAAGGATTTCCGACCCATTAGCCACACATCTTTCCCACTAAAAACAGTGAAAAAACTCATGGACAGATATATCCGCGATAAGGTCTTGTCAAGTAGTCCTCTTCACAAGCAACAACACGTCTATAGGGCTGGTCACTCGACTGAGATGGCCCTAAGCACTGCAGTTAACCTAATTGAAGGACAACTGAAGCAGGAAGGCCTCGCGATTGTAACCTTCATGGACATCGAAGAAGCCTTTAACTACACCTCTGGAGAGGTAACCAGGGCGGCCATGATCGCACACAGGTTGCCTAATGCAGTCGTGGAATGGATCTGCCACATGTTGGCCAATAGGATCTAACCACGACTAAGGGTGATACCACTTTATGTGGAACCGTTGACTCGGGATGTTCGCAGGGAGGTGTTTTGTCACCCTCGCTGTGGTGCCTGGTAGGGGGTGAATTGCTTCATCTACTCACGAGTCAGGGCGACCACGTTGTAGGCTATGCGGATGATATACTGATTATCGTGCGCGGTCAGCATCTCGATGCGCTCTCCGGAGTAATGCAGCAAGCACTAAGAATAGCAGATTAATAGTGTAAGAGGACTGGACTATCAGTCAATCCGAGTCAGACAGAAGCAGTTGTGTCCACCAGAAGGTATAAGTGGGGGACCACGAGTACATTGAAATTGGCTAGACAAACACTGGAAATCAAAGGGCAAGCCAAATATCTAGGAGTCATTCTCGATAAGAAGCTGTCATGGAATGAGCACCTTGGAAACAAGTGCAAGAAGCTAGTAGCGACTCTTTGGCTCAGTAGAAAAGACATAGGGAAAAGCTGGGTCTTGAAGCCGGAGACACTTATGCGGATCTACACAGCGATCCTGCGACCCAGACTAATCTATGCAGCAGTCGTCTGGCGGAGCAGGGTCGAACTTCCTACTGTGAAGTCCCGACTGAAAGAATCAGGGGACTGATTCTGAGAGGTATCACTGGTGCCTCGAAGTCGACACCCACGATGGCCCTGTGGGTACTAATAGGTTTGGAGGCCCTCCATCTCACCATAAAAGCCGTGACTGCGAAGGCGGCCTGAAGATTAAATATGGTAAACGACAGCAGTATCTCTCGAGATCCACGAAAGAGAAATGGGCTAACGGTGAGGCACACCTACCCAGTGATGGAGACAACTGGTTTACAGATGACTCCAGGAACAAAGAGAACGCTGGAGAAGGTGTATACTGTAGAAGGAACGGAATGGGCTTCACAATTGCGATGGGGTCCCACGCAATAGTTCTACAATCTGAGATTATGGCCTTGCTCCAGTGCCCCCATAAGGCAATGGAGTATGGCAATAAAAGAAACATTCGCATCTACTCAGATAGCAGGGCTTCTATCATGGTTCTGAATGGAACAACGACCACGTCGCTCCTAGTATGGGAGTGCTTTGAGACACTGAATAAGCTAGCGACAGAAACCCGAGTCAACTCTGCTCTGGATCCCTGGACCCAGTGGCATCAGGGGCAATGAGATATCGGACAGGCTAGCAAAGATAGCAGCAAAGGAAAATTTTACTGGACATGAGCCAGTTTTAGGCAATTCCAGTAGGTTGGTCACTGAATATATTAACATTGGGCTGACCGAGGAACATCAGAATGAGTGGGATACGGTCTCTAGCTGCAGACAGGCTCAAACACTCTTGGGTTTAAAGATAAACCCTCATCGAGCGATAGAAATACTTAAGCTTCGGATGAATGAAGTCAAAGTCATGACAGAAATGTTTATAGGACATGGAAATCTCCGGTATCACAGACATAAGATAGGGCTTGAAGAAAGTACCCTCTGTCATCTGTGCGGAAACAATAATGACACTTCCACTCATATTCTCTGTCACTGTCCTGCGATTGCGGGGAAACGCGTAACACTCACAGGCAGTTACTGCATCAATGAGTCTGAAATATCAGCCAACAGCGTGGCTGCAGTACTCTCCTTATGGAGAGGGCTTTGGGACTATGCTTAAGGCTTATAAGGGGACGCAACGGGATCACCCAAGCGTCAGGGGCGGCGACGGTCTCAACACAAATATTAATAATAATAATAAATTTATTACCCTACGAATAAGTATTTTCGAGTATTTTTCACTTACGGTACTTAATAAGCTGATATCTCTGTAATTATTGCAGTTGCTTTTGTCACCGTATTTAAGCAATTCAGCTGTTTTTTTAAGTTCTTAATTTCTAACGCACCATGTTCAGCATCGCAGCTGTGGTGCCCTACAGCCTCATCTCCCAATAACTCCCTAAAAGAGTCTCTAAGCGTCTATTATCCCGTCTGTATTTCACATTTGCTATTTCTCATACTGACAAACTCTGCACTTTTCCTTCCCTTCCTATTTTCATACAGCAGTTTTTTGCTCTTTTTTAAAGTCGTTTTGTACTTTCTTCTCTTCTTTTGTTCTCCTTATCACTAAGGTCTATGATGTTCAACTTTCTTAGCTACACTTGTTTCTTTTCATGAATGCTGTGCGGATTTCACTATTGCACCATGCATAACCATACATTCTTGTTAAAACCGCCGTACTACACACTTCGATCGCACATTGAACAATGATATCTCGGAACATTCCATGCACCCTCTATATATATGTTCCTTACAAGTGCCTCTTTTGCTAACCTATTCTGAAAATGTATTCGCACTTATGGCTTTTGTAAATTCTCAATTTTAATTCGCCTTCGTTTCGTTTGTTTGGTTTCTTTTCTTCTCCATCCCTGGCCTGAGTGTACACCAGGTGTACATGTGAATCATTTAAAGCCTAAAGCAAGTATTTTGTAACAAATAAGCCCTTTTCTATGAATAAAATAATTAATCTGTCTCCCTCATCACTCTTTGTTGGATCCCCGAAATTAAGTAGCACGCTCTATTTGCCCTGACGTTGTACGCCAACCCATACATCCATATATCCTAGTAGAATTATTCTTTGACCATGATCGCAAATACGTATGGTATCATTCAAAATGTCCCAGAAGGCGTCTTTTACATCTTTCAGATTATGAACAACTGGTGCGTAGCAAGCTATAATAAATAATCTTCTGAATTCTACTTTTATTCTAACCCACAATAACCGGAAAGGTACATATCCATGATCTCCGAAATGCTGCTTCGGTCTTTTATTCATAATCAAACCTACTCCTTGCCTACTATGGTATTCATTATCTACACCTAACCATATTTAAAATCGGCCTTTTAACACCCTACTTCTTATATTTCTACCTCGCATCCCTTTTCCTTTGTTTTAGGTACATATAAAATATCTACACCCAGAGAACATACGTACTTTTCTCGTATAATCTCGTCTCACCCTACGTTAGTCTTTTGTTTTTGTAAATGATTATTATTAAAAAATTAATAATAATTTGAACAAACAAAATAATTGTTTAAACAAGGTTTATAAAATAATTCCTTTTATCCCAAATTTGTTTATTAACTCACTATCAAAATTATTAAACAGTTATAATTTTGAAAAAATTATTTAATAGAATTATTAATTTTTGAAATTTATTAAATGAATCATTTTTTGTTTTCGAACCCTCTAATATATTTCAATTTTAAAAGTTTATTTACAATTACATAATAATTATATATCAAGTTCTATTAAGATCATGTAATGAGAGGGTCACGTGACCAAAACTGCTCCTCAATTTTTGTTTCCCAACTTACGTCTAAGCAAATGAGGTATCGCTCTGAAAGTTTGGGAAATGAAAGAGGAGGTAATAAAGTGCGTGTCTCTACTTTGTTCCGGTGTAAATTTTGAAACAAAAATTTTCGAAAAAATAAAATTGGGATCTATATCGGTACTTTTCTTTCCCGACTTACGTGCACAGTCCACACGGAATGAGATATCTTGTTGAAAATTTCGCACGTTAAATAGAAGGTACGAAGGAAGGTGTCTCTGGTCGTAAATAACTAGAATTGTGAAAAAAGTTTGTTTTAATTAATAATTTGGAGAAATACCGACCATGATGTAAAACCCTGCTAGCAATTTGCAATGTTGTCAAATGGGCTAGTTATGAGGTTTATATTTATCAAAGTGGGCCAAAACAACAAAAATTGCTCACGAACTTCGCTGCTGAAAGTAAATGGATAGAGTCTCTATCAGCTTGAATAATGTTCTATCTTTAATATTGAAATGAAAAGAACCGATGTATCCATCTTGATCCCAGGTCTATCCCTTAGATCATTTTCTATCTTTCTTCCAATCTACAATCACCTCTTTTCTTTTGAATCTTAATATTCCTGTCAATGTCAATCCGCCCCTTATCCACATGTATTCTTTTTTTTAAACTACCAATCCCTATTCTAGTGTATCTTTCCAAATGAATCCTTGGCTTATCTTCGCGTATCTTTTTCTATCCGTTAGGCTATCCAAAATCTTATCTTTCTTCTTCAATCCCTATCTTCTTATCTCAATGAATCTTTTTCTATCTTTCCTAAAACCTAAGATAGCCTTATCTTCTTGAATTCCAGTCTTTCTATCTAAGTAAATTCACAGCTCATCCACCTTTATCCTTATCTATCCGTTGGGCAATCTTAAAATTCTTCTATCCTTTTTAATCCCTATTATCCTGTCCATGTGTTCCATTTCTATCTTTTCTGAAATATAAGATAGCCCTCTCTTCTTGAATCTCAGTCTTTGTATCTAAATAAATCAATAGCTTATCCACATCCATACTTTTCTATACTTTGGGCAATATTAAATTTCATCTATCTCTTTTAATCCCTATTTTCCAGTCCATGTGAATCACTTTCTATCTTTTCTGAAATATAAGATAGCCCTATCTTCTTGAATCTCAATCTTTCTATCTAAATGAATCCTCCACTTATTCACCTCTATCCTTTTCTATTCGTTGGGCAAACCAAAATTTTGTCTATATTTTTTAGTAATTATTTTCCGATCAGAGTAAATCCACTTATATGTTTTTTTTAAATATGAGAAAGCCCCATCTTCTTCAATCCAAGTCGTTCAATACAAACAAATCCTTCGCTTATCCACGTCTATCCTTAGAGAGGCGCGAACTGTAAAAGTCAGACACAAGTGAAATCATTTTCATCGTCTTTAACTGGAGGGTCAGTAGACACCTTTGCAGAGTTCCAACTTCGACTAGTAAGTCGTAAAGCTAGGGAATTTTCTTGTTAGGTATATTTGCCCTTGCTGGTTTAATACTAATTTTGCTGGAGTTTGAAATTCGAAATGTGTTATTATTTTTGAAACTCATAAAAATACTACATTTTTGAGTATCTTCAAATGGATAGAAATTAAAACGATATATCGTTGACAGCGGGTGGTCTGATATAGATAAAGATAGGCATTTGTGAACAACAAAGATAGAAAAAGATAGGCCCATGGGACCACAGCGGATAGAGTTAGTGATAGAGAAAGATACACAATTGTGAACACCATGGATAGAAAAATTAAGACAGTTGTGACATAAGGGATAGAGTCAGGGATACAAGGAGATAGATCTAAGTAGACGCAACGGATAGGGTGTGGAAAGAAAAAGATACAATTTGTGGGATGCAAAGTGTGCATTTAGGAAGGATTGAATATCTCTATCTTTTTCTATGGATACGTTTCAATCAATCTCAATCTTTTTAATTCCAGCAGGGTTTATACAAAAATTATTTAAAAACTAATGTCTCCAACTTGAAATGCAAATAAACAAATTTGGTCTGAAATATGTGCCAGCTGTGTCAGAGCAGCATAATGGCAGCAAGAAGACAAATTCTAACTTCGACGGTTCTGTTTCCTACTGCAAATACCTATATAGGTGCCTGTAAAGGTCACTAATAGGATTCTATATAAGGACCCTATAAGTGACCTATATAGGATCCTATATAGAGTTACCTATATAAGTCAGTATAGGTTCCACCTATAGGAAATGAAACAGTTTCCTGAATAAGGTCCTTTATAGAATCCTAGATGATTCTATGGTAAGGGTATGGGTTCCTTCTTTCTATGTTGGAATCCATATAAAAACCTATACAGGTTCCTATTACGAGGAAATCGCATAGTCAAAAATAACTACTGCGCAGCTGTATCTGCTATAGGAAACTACTGCGCAACACTTACGGTTCATGATCTGTCCTATATAGGTCACCAATAGGATTCTATATAGCGGGATCATTTCGGAAACGATCGGAAAAAGCGAAAGATACCGCTGGGATACTTTCTCTGATAAATTCTGAAAGATTCTAAAAGAAAATGGATGTACGGGTGGTACAGTTTCCGGTAAAATTTCGGATGCAGATTTCGGAGCAAACCGCCACCGTAAGTATACCCATGATGAATCGATAGCGGCGATATGAAATTTCCTCACAATTTATAAGTGGAACTTTGAATTTAAAGTTGTGATACTTTTTTTATTGAAAATTAATTAAATTAGGCACGCACGGGAAAATAATTATGAAATACATGCATAAGAAATTACCGGATTACTGGTAAACTTATATTTAATTTTTAAGAATTTAGAGTTTATTTCTTTTGGGATTGAAAGAAAACCGAAGCGCACTCTTCGAAAGTATACGACAGACTAGATTTAAAGTTGTCCATGGTCAATTTATCTTGGTCAAGCACACGGTGCATTTTTTTGGTCATTATCTCCTTTATGATCCTTTCAAATTCATAGTAATTTTCTTCAAAAAATACTCTGAAGGGTTCAGTTTTATAAAATTCTTCAAAATACTTTCAAATTATTAAAATAGATTGAAAATTAGTTAAAATTTATAATAAATAACCTAAAATCTTGAAAATTAGTCTTTGTTTTAACTTTGAGATCTCCCGCTTTTTTTCATAAAGGCTTTTAAAATATCCTGAATTCTAAAAATGCTAAATAGAAAATTGTTTAATTATCTCCTTTGCGAACCTGTCAAATTATTGAAATTGATTGAAAATTAGTTACACTGTAAAAAAAGATTTGTGTAAAATTACAAAGTTTCGGAAAATTAAATATTGTATCATTGTAAATATCACATACTCCACTGTGTGATTTTACAAAAGTATGTGAAATTACATCCTCTAGCGATGTAAATAAAAGGACCCTCGAACAGCAGTGTAATATTACACACTCGATAAAAATAAAATTACACATTCCTTCGTCCGAATTTTACATTCATAAGAAAAAATTCAGTCGCAGCGTGTAAAAATACTATGCGTCGGTAAAATCACTTTCCTGTGATTGAAAATTACATCGAGATTTTTAATTTGATCAAAGATCTTTAATTTTACCCTGGCGGAAACTGTGAAAATTTTTATTTATAATTAATTTAAAATTTAGAATAATTAATCAAATAATATGTGAATACGAAAGCGTCTCTCGTGTTCGTTGTTCATCGATGCCTTCATCCTTGAATTTTGGAGCATTTTTATTTTTAATGCGAGGAAATTGACAGCTATGTTTAACTTTGTTGACAGCTTTCACACAAAATAGACCGAATCCGAGCTATTCCTATTATACCTTTTACATTTTCTGCTATTGGAACGGAAAAAATGCGGTTATTCAAAACGTATATTTCATATTTTTTACGGAGTATGTAAACATAAAAAAATACCCATAGTATCTTATGTGTTTTAGGTAAGTAGTAACGTGTCCGGCTTGTGTTTCTTCAATCTCCATGAAATTGTACGAAGTTTGAGCTTTCGAGTGTTCGAAACCTATCGCCCGGATAAATTTTATTTTATTTTATTCTTTCACATAATGAATTTTACATTTTCGCATGTAAAATTATTAGCCGAATTGGAATATCACAGAAGATTCGTAAAGTTACTCCGATACACGAGGGTCCTTTTATTTAAATCCACCAGAGATATAAAATTCAATAGATTTTTTTACAGTGTAGTATTTATTATAAATAACCTAAAATCTTCAAAAATGCGTTTTTTTAAATTTTGACACCTTTTAAAATGTCCTGAATTCTAGAAATGTTAAAACGGAAATTTTTCAATTATATCCATTATAATACTTTTAAATCGTATGAAAATTTTCAAAAATACTCTCAAGAGATCATTTTTTTTAATTCTTCGAAATACTTTTAATTATTAAAATAGATCGACAATCAAGTAGAATTTATTAGAACCTAAAATATTGAAGATATTCGTTATTTTAAACTTTGAAATCTCCTAAAATGCCCTGAATTCTGTAAATGCCTAAATGGATCATTTAAAACTATCTCCTTTAAAATCGTTTCATATCCGTTTAAATTTTCTAAAAATACTCCAAAGAGATCAATTTTTAAATTCTTTGAAATATTTTCAAATGACTGAAATAGATGCAAAATTAGTTATTGTTTATTATAAATAACCGAAAATCTTTCAATGGAAATGTAATAGTTACATTTTTATAAGTATTATTTGAGTAAACACTTATCAAAAACATGCTCAAATAAATAGTAAGCTTTTCCACCCAAATAGTTCAATTTTTGACACAAGTAAATAACTGATATTATCTATTATGATATAATATATGAAATACATCTTTTTTTTTTAGATAGTAATAATAAATTATTTTGAGTAAATATTTATGATTAATTTATTAATAATGATTGAAATGAATAATAGTAATAATTTGAATTTTTTATTATGTAAAAAAATTTCTAGCCAAAAGATTCGAACCCCACCGCAGCATAGTCGCAAGCAGACACGCTACCACCAGGCCAGCGCCTCTGAGTAAAAGACGTGCCGGGTGACTGATCCTAGTGAATCAGTTAAGGTAGTCGCAATTTTTAAAGATTAATATTTTTTAAACTGGACTCCATTTACAAAAAAGCCGTGAAACGTGTCGAATGAAATTCGATAATCTTTCGAATTATGCTCACTACATGTTAATTGACTTGAAAAGTTGAAAAATTAAGAATAAATGTTCAAGTTTATGGGAAACTTTATGGAAAATTTTGCAGTATATTTTACTCAAATCCACTGCAATAGCTTTAATTTATTGGTGTAATATTTTTTCTAACTTGGGAAATTCCGGAAGCTAAAATTTAGCCACATTTGCAAACTATTAACTAACACCATAAATTTGGTTTCTTTTTTTTTTTTTTTGTTTAACCGATGCATTCATAAAGATTAGTAGCGTAGC
>NC_046663.1:125913930-125916848 GCF_010883055.1 Belonocnema kinseyi
GGCTTGAGCCCAAAGATCCTCCTGGTTACGCTGATGATGAAGGTTAATTAAAAATACTATTTTAACACGTCAAAACAAGAATATGGTATAAAGGATTTTCACGGAAGCAATTATAAAAAGTGTCGTTTTTTCCAATCGAACTTTAGAATAATTTTAACCAATTTTAAGCTAGAAACATTAATTGTAAAATCAAAATTATTTCTGAAGCTTTTTAAATATTCCTTTAAAAAGTTGTTTAAAAAAATCATTTAAAAATGGTCAAGAAATCTAATTAAAATTTTCTTATTTTCTTGGAACTTGAATTTTTCCTACAAATTTTTGAAAATCCTATTTAGTATAAAAAAATTAACTTAAAATCTTCCGGGTACATTTTGGAAAATTTTTTTCTATATAACTTGCAATCAAAATATTATGATTATGATAAGTTATAGCAGATTTTAGTTTGTTTTCCCCTGGCTAGCTAGGATTATGGAATTTTCCGTAGAATAGTTGAAAATGCATCAGCTTATTTGGTAGAAAATTCGTCTGTTGACAATTCAACAGAGTATATACATTTTTACCCAATAGTCTAGAAAAATATTATACTTGAAAAGATATATTTTGAACAAAAAATGGAATAGTGGAATTTTCAGATTAAAAAACTAGTTTTTTTACAAACTAATTCATTTTTGAATTAAAGTGAACGGAATCCTGGAATTTATATATTAAAAATTTAGTTTTCAACAAAATATTTCATTTTTAACAAAGTAGATCGACTATCAAGTTGTCAAATTCATTAATTGTTTAATTTTCCATTACAGTTTAAAACCAATTATTTAAATAGGCATTGGTTTTAATTATTTTTTAAACTATACAATGTTACTGTATTAAATACAGCATAATAAATTATACTTACTTATTTTAATTTATTATGATTATTTTTTAAACATTTTTAAACCAAGGAACATGTCCTTTTTAGGGCTACAAAATATTATTAATAATATTTTATGTGTTTCTTTCATTTTCTTTTTAATTTCATTTTTTCACTTTGCAATGATCTCAATGACTTCGAATAAATGAGAAGCCCTTTAAATTTTTTGGCTTCTGACATTAGTTATAGTAATATATATATTCATTACTATATCAATAGTATAGACTAAACTAAACCACTATTGCTCATTAGGCCTAGGGTATGGCTATCTTCTATTACCATTAAGCATTATTTGGTTAAAAACTAATTTTTTAATCTGAAAATGCCACCAATCTAAGGTAAAAATCTTTTTCAGATTAATACTATTCATTAATTATTAATTATTAATGAATATTATGTATTATATAATATAGAATATATTGAATTTGAAAATCATCCTCTAATTATTATTATATAAACACCTAATCTTTCAAAACCTAATAATAATAATGATAATAATAAATAAAAATATTCAGGTTTAACTTATTATGTTGTATTTATTATAATAACATTGTATGGTTGAAAAAATAATTTAAACCAATGTAATCCAATGCAGACTGGAGGACGCCAGGATATATGGTGAGAGAAGAAGCGCCAAGGGATAAGTTAAGTATGAGAGCGGGAAAGAAGGCATTGAAATTTGAGACGAAGCTGTGGAAGGGAAAGGGAGGGGAGTTGGCGAGAAAGTGTTTAATGGAAGTAGAAGAGAGGAGAGGGAGTGCGATCGAGTTAACGAGATGGGAAGAAGAAAGAAGGGAGTTCTTTAATGCTAGAGAAATAGAAGACGGGACTGCAGTAAACTATGAAAAATTGGACAAAAATGAGAGGGAAAGACAATTAATAGAACGATGGGAGATGATGGAGGAATCAAAATACAATAAATGGTATAAGATGATAAAAATGGAAGGAGTACCAAAGTATTTAGAAAAGGGATGGGGAGAGAGAAGGTGGACCAGAATAACAAGATTTAGATTGGGGAACGAGGTAAGGGAGGAGATGTATTGGGAAAAAGTAGAGAACAGAAAGTGCAGAATATGCGAATGAGAGGAGGAAACATGTGAGTATGTATGGGAAGATTGTAGGAGAGGAATGGGAGAATAAGTAAACGGAAGTCGCTTAGATTAGAAAGGTAAAATTTGTAAGTAATGGTAATGTAAAAGTTAAGTAGACTAAGAAAGATTCAGAGAATACGTGAAGATCGGAAAGAGTTCAGAATGAGTTGAAAGAATACTGACAGAGTTTTTAAATGATTTTTCGGTCAGTTCGGAGAAACCGGTCAACCGCATCTAATCTGCGAACAATGAAAAAGGTCCTGCGGCTAAGCAAGGCACCGACCGCTGTGCTCCGCAACGGGACCCCCTTAGCTGAATGGGGCAGTATCCATTTCATTGCGGTGTACCTGCTCGCAGAGCTGCCAGATCGTGGATGGAAATTACCCCCACCATACCTACCGTTTGGGAGCCGCAAAACAGAAAGTTGAAAATTCGCCTGTTGACAATTTAATAGAATATAGGGATTTTCACCCAACTGCCTAGCAGAATATTATACTTGAAACCAAATACTTATATTTTCCATGTTATAATCTACTATAATAAGTATATTCATTTTAATTCTATTATCTGGAAAGTGAAGTTCAATTTCCTTTTAATAAATTTTCCTTGTATTTAATACACTAGTGTGGCCCTTATTTTTCAAAATTCTTCTTTTCACCCCCTAGTTCTGTTCGATAGTCCAAAAATCGACCATCATTTTTCATATTATAAAATTAATGTGTATGTCAAAATCTGTATGTGTATAATAAATAACTTATACTGTGTACTGTTTTGTTAAGGATTCGTCTTTCTGGTTTGAAAATTCAAGTACTTGGTTTCAAGTATAATATTCTTCTGGGTAGCTGGGTGAAAATCCGTATATTCTATTAAATTGTCAACGGGCGAATTTTCAACTAAATAAACTGATGCATTTTCAA
>NC_046663.1:125916948-125918086 GCF_010883055.1 Belonocnema kinseyi
GATCTGTGATTTCTTTTGTTCGAAAAATCAATCGTCTCAATACCACAAGATTGTAATGCAGAAGGCTCAATAAAATTATCGAGAAACCATAGTAACAAGTTTCTGGAAGCAGGATACAAATCTTGGACAAGCGTTTCACGGCCTTGAAATGTAGCATTAAACGTGTTGAATTTATCGAGTACATAATCAAGAAAATATAAGTACCCCAATGTTTCAGGGAACTGAAGATTTCTTAAAATTTCATCAGCCTTTGCAACTTTTTCTGATGCCTGTTCCATGAAGAATTTAAGTAGAAAATTATAATTTTCAATTAATTGTCGCACACAAGGGTGGCGTGAAAGCCAACGTGTTGGCGCTAATTTCTTTAAACATTCAACGTGTCCTAAAAGCGTTAGCATCATTTCCCTGAAAATCGCGGTTCTTTTAGGACTAGAATTAAAAAAAGTTGTAATTGCTTTTATTAATTCTTCTAAAAAGTGTGGGACATGCTCACACGCCGCGGATGCATTTAATGCTGAGTAGTGACACACACACTGACATAAAATCAAATTGGGACTTGCAGCTTTCAATCTACTGTAAAATGAGTTGAACTTCTCAACCATGACGTTTGTATTGTCACAAGAAAGGCCGACAATGTTTTTTAAAGGAATCTGTTTTTTCCATAAACAACTACGAAAAGACTTAAATAATTTTTCAGCTGAACAATCCGATGCATCTACATTGATCATTTGTAAAAGGACAGAATTAACTTCTAAACTTTTAGGATCAACATAACGGACCAAAAGTGACAACCATTTTTTGTTCGTTCTGTCACTGGTTTCATCGACATAAACTGAAAAATTAGTTTCTCTTAATACATCAGTAATACGATCCATTTCGTGAGGAGCTAATACATTATTTACTATTTTAGATAATTTTGTACGTCCCAAAGAGACAGCTTCAAGAACACCGGGATCGCGGCCCAATTCTTCTATAAGTTCAAGTAGATCTTTGGAAATCTGAAATGAAATGTTTTTTTCTACGAAAAATAAGGCAGATCTCAATTCCGCAACCGCTACTTTTTCGGCAAAAGTTAATTCGTTTGATTTAGAAATGTCGTCATTTTCCTCTACTGACTCGAATTCAGGCGGCAAAACAG
>NC_046663.1:125918186-125919415 GCF_010883055.1 Belonocnema kinseyi
AAAATTCTCTACAATTTTTCAAATCCTTTAAAATCTTTTGAAATACCTAGAACTTTTTTTTAAAGATTTCTAAAGTATGAAAATTTTTTTTAAGTAAACCATATAAAATTTGTTTAATTATTTGAAATTCCCTTAAATTATAAAAATCAGTTGAAAATTCCTTGACATCTTTTAAAGTATTCTCAAATATTTAAAATCCTTAAAAATGTTTTGAAATCTTTTAAATTTTTAAAAAGTTCTTGAAAATTCCTTGAAATTTAAAAAACTACCCTGGAATATTTTAAGTCCTTTAAATTTCATGTTAAATAACTGCAATCATTTGAAAATTCCTTAGAATCCTTTCAAATTCTCTCAAATTTTTCAAATCCTTCTGAATATTTTGAAATACCTAAAACTTTTTTTGAGATTTTTCAATTACTTTGGAATGTTTAAACATAATCCTTCTTAACATTTTTAACTCTATCAAAGTCTTTAAAATTATAAAAATAAGTTGAAAAAACTGTGACATTTTATAAAAAATCCTGATATATGGAAGTTTTTCCATAAAAAATTAATAATCATAAATAAATTGAAAGCGTTCAAAATTTAAAAGTATGTTTTAAAAAAAATGTATATCATTTTATAATTATATACAAAAATGTATATCTAAGTGTATATTTATATTTTTCTCTTTTCCACACCACCACAGAGATAGATTCGTAGGCCTAAGTGTTAGGAGAAACTTTATAATGAGTTTCAGGACTGAAATTCTAATTAAAACATAGCAAATAAACAAACTATTTGTTAAAATGTGCCCACAAGAAAATATAGGTTTAGATCCTATAATGAAATTTTTTTAATATTTTCGCAATCGCATGGAAAGCACATAAAAAATTATTGAAATGGGGAACGGAATAAATAATATTTAAATATTTAAAAAATTGGTGAAAAAGGCAGAGAAACAATTTCTCTCTAATAAAAATATTAATTTAGAATAAAATACTAGTTACATTTAAATTATTCGATAGATCGATTATTTATCGATTATTATGAGGATTTTAGATTTTAGACTGTCTTTTGTTTCTTAGAAGGATTCATGTTCACAGTGTTAAATGCTTGACTGTTGATTCTAGTATATTTTCTATTTTAAAGTACAGTCTGTCAAGTTAAAGCGTGGGTGGCTTTACTCGCAGTTGGTAAGGTGTATCGACATGATTTTGGTGTCAAAATATTAAGAAGAGCTCCCTCTT
>NC_046663.1:125919515-125938318 GCF_010883055.1 Belonocnema kinseyi
AATGGAAATCGTGCAAACCCTTAGGGGACAAATTATGAATAAAGAGGAACTGTAATGGGAAATTAAACAATTAATGAATTTTACAAATTAATAGTCTAACTACTTTGTTAAAAATGAATTCTTTTGTTGAAAACTAAATTTTTAAACTAGAAATTCCAGGATTCCATTTACTTTGGTTTAAAAATGAATTATTTTGTTGAAAACTAAATTTTTTATATGAAAATTCCACTGTTCCATTTTTGGTTCAAAATATATCTTTTGAAGTATAATATTGTTCTAGGCAATTGGGTTAAAATTCATACATTTTGTAAGAGGAGCAGGTGGGCCGCGATCATGGAAATCGTCCTACACATTATGTACTTTTCACAGACTTAAACCTGCGTAGGGCGCGGCTGATCTGACAGGCTCAGGCGTTTGTTTTTTTTGTGTCCCTTCTGACAGTAGGAGGATTCAGGCCCCTCCCTCCCCGTAGTCTTCTAACTATGTGAGATGATTTCAGCGCACCCAGTTAGTACGTCATCGGTCGTTAAGAGGACGAGCAATACCATACCTGATCTCACAGGGCCCTAATACGTTACAAAACCCAGGTCGGTGGTAATTTTCTACGTTATATTAAATCTGGAGGGAATCAATTCTCTTGTGATTCACCTCGGAAATCAACTGAAGCCAATGCCTAGAAGAAATTTTTTCAAAGTATTGTCACATGAACTGTGTCATCAAGAACTTCAGCGAAGGAGCCAACTGTCATCTGGCCTTCACACCTCCTTGAAACTTCGTCTGAAGAGACTCCTTCCAGTTGATGATCGTCCAAAATCACCCTCATCCCCTCTAAAACAGTATAGATGCTGTGATTGCACGGTGGAAACAGGTAAACGTCGACTGACAAACTATTCCTGTGAAAAATGCCAGAGAGGAATATGCCTTAGTCATGCGAAATCGCTTTGTGCAGCATGTTTTTCAGCATGCTCGTGCGGAACTGCCACGGAACTGACGAAAGAAGATTTTGAGTGATTTCAATGAACAAAGACCCGAAATATATCGCCAAGCATTTTTTGTATTTATTTTTTCTAAATTTAAAGAGATATTTTCGATGTTTGCAAAATTGTGATTTACGACTTCTGCAATTAAAATACATTTAGTTTTTGTAATATAAGAAATATATTTTTTTTATTTTGTAATAGTTTTTGTACTTTTCCCTTATTTTCTACACCCTAAAGGAGCATGGTAATGAATAGGTTAATTTAATATTGCGTTTAATGGATTTCATGAATGTTTTTTCAAAGTGAGTCTGTCAGACTCAACGCCTCCCGATCTTAGCAATCCTAGACCGCGCCCTACGTAGGGTTAATTATACTTACTGATAAGGGCCACCATTGTGTGCCGAAACGTTTCAAACAACTTAATTGCTTTCAATTTATTATTTTTAACCCTAGACGGATCGCCTGGTATTTTTTATCCACACCGGGTCCTGTGGGTGCCAAATGTCTCCTATTTGGATTTCATTTGCACAATCTTATCCTTTTATCGCAATAGGATGTGAATATACACCGTTCTCTTTTCGTCTTAATGCCGAAGAGAATGATGTATATAACATTTCGTTTAAATAAAGTTAAAGTGTTTAAAAAGATGTTTAAACAAATAAAAATCCTGAAATTGACATTTTTTTATTTTAATCAATTTTTTAATTTCTGTCGCGATTTTGAAGGGGAAGAATTGCACTTTAAGATGGTTTAGGTTATGATTAGGTTCCTTTCAAAATGTATATTTATTTGAACATTCGAAGTTAGAAAATTGAAAAAAATGAGAAATATTAGAAGTGCGGGCAGATGCTTATTATTATAAATAATTTGAATATATAATGGGTCAATCTCCTTGATATCTGAAGAAAAATAAGATGGTTTCATTTGAATAAAGATAAAAAAATTAGGAAAAAGTTTTTTTTTAATCAAAAAGAGGTTAGTAAGTTTGAAAGATAGGAAAAATTCGTCGGAATTAAAAAAGGAGCCTTTTCTACAAAACTATTTTTATTTTTAAACTAATTCTCGAAATAAAATTGAATTGAAAAACATTAAATTAAACTGAATATTGCATTAAATAAGCTCAATCATCTTCAGTGCAAAGGTTGCACAAGACCACCCTATGTTCGTTACACACAAGTCGGTTGCAACTTCTCTCTCCTTTTTGCTACGACACTGCAGCCACAGCATCGGTACTTCTTAGTTCGTATATTCTCGACATCTTCGATGAGAAAAACAATTATTCATTCATTATTTATTAATTGATTTTTTATTAGAATTTATGAGCACTGTATGAATAAAATTTAAAAAAAAACAACTTTACATTGATATATCACATTTTTAGTCATTTTTACATATAATTTTTACTTAAATTATAAAAAATCAATTCGAAACTTAAAAACATCATGATTTACTGTAAATATACGTGAAATTTGTTCATTTGCTTGAAAACAGGAAATTGACTACGTGACGAAACTAGAATGTAACGGATGCTCTGGGGGACAAATGTGCCCCAAATGCTCAGAATTTCCTTCTCGCTTGACAGGCAGCGAACAACCGGCACAATCAACCACTTCACTGCACCAAAAAATCAGAGATATTTGCGCAGGAGATTTGAATGAATTTCGCGTGGGGCACATTTGTCCCTCACATGATCTGTGTAGGGTTAATATTATTCTCTTTGAATAGTGTTAGAAAGTTGCGGTTTTTTTTTGAAAATTTCAACCACTGTACGAATAAAAAAACAAGAGATAAAAATTTGAATGACGTCATTAACGTAATTTTAATTGAAAGGTGACGAAATTTTGAATTTCAAATCGGAATTGTTGAGAATATACGTATATTTACGATTATATTCTCAAATTCGTCAAATCTTCAGGGATTTTGTCGACCTACACCAAACTCTTGGTTTCCCTCCAGTGTATGGGGGGGGGGGGGGCTGCAAATAACTTTGGTCACAAGTCGGGGAGATTCAAACGTAAACATTCAGAGGAGCCTGAAACATTTCCAATGAGAATTATTGAGCATATATTATTGCGCGAATTATTGCATATACAATATATATGAGAATTATTATTGAATATATTGCGCAATATACTCAACTGAATATTCTTGAACGGCGACCCTTCCGAGGCGAGAGTCGTAACCGTCTCTCGCCCTGTCCCCTGAGAGACTGTGTGGGCCAGTAGTTCTCGGAAGGCCGAAAATCGGGGGATAGAATCCGAGAGTTTGGTGTATTAGAATTTTTTATTGCGGAATAGGCGAGAAAATAGTATAGTTGAAAGACAAAGGAATTATTTCCACAGGAGACCCAGCATCGAGGGCCGGGAGCAACTTTGAATCCATTGTAGTCCGCACGCCATAACCAGTCCATTCGGATCTTATGTGTCGCCAAAATATTTTGAGTGATTCGTATGCAGAATGATCTCCTGATTCCGAATCGGTGTGGTACGTCTTCGGCAGATTGTGCGTTCTCGAGATATTCGCAATTAATCAATTTTTTAATTACTCCCGATTAATGATTTTCCATTAAATTTATTTCGATTTTTTTTCTGCACTTTATTAGCTCATTACAGGAGGAATAAGTTGTTTAATTTTAAGCAACAATGCATGATTAATCAATTACGGGGTTTCAAATACTAACAACGTTTCTACAAAAAGTTATAAATGTTTGAAATTTAGCATGATAATTCTCTTAAGTACCACTAAAACAATGATGTTAAGAAAAAATTGTAACCTGTAGAACAATCTAAATTCAAATTATTTATCTACAGTTCTATATGCAGTGGGAACTTGGCACGAAGCTTAAACAATCTTAAATATTATTTAAAATTCAGTCATAGAATTTAAATTTCTTAATTTTTATTTATTTAATAGTTATCAACTTTCCTTTTTTTTTTTGGAGAGTTTGATAATGGGGCTATAAGTGATGCCGTAAACTGGGAATCTTGCTAACGACCGGACAGGTCAAAAACCATTGGCGTCGAATCGTCGTAAATACCGAGCAAGGGTTGGGGGCCCACTCAGCCACAATATTATGCACTGAATTATTCTTCCAGGAAAACTGATTTAATTTTGAAAAGAAATTGTGTTTGGTTAAAGTAAAAAAATGATGCAGACTCATTTATAAGATTAATATTATGAAATAGTTTTTTCACTTACTTTATTATTGTATATGCAGTCACATATCGTGTCAGTATGTACAGTAATATCTCTAAATTATTTATCATTCATCAATATATTTATGGTATCGTCAGTGTGGCCATTTTAATCGAAGAAGAAAAAACTCGGAAATTTTCCGGTTTATTCCCAGTTCGCAAAAATTTTTCATGGTCAATAAAATAAACAAATTTCATCTCCGAAGCTAAAAAAATTCCTTTTGAAGTAATAAAAAATATATTACAAATTAAAGCACTCAAAGTAGAACTCTTGCTTTTTTTGTTTCTAAATAAAAAAATTTTATACTCAAATGCTCAATAATTTGCACGTATAAAATGGAAGTTAGCTACTATCACTTTTCAATTAAACAATTTAAAATGAAATGCAGATATACTGCAAAATTTAGAATTTTTATCTTTTATAAACTATAGATTTCAAAGATACAAATTCAGTTCCAAAAATATAAATCGGCGTTATCATTTTCACTGGTTTAAGTTGAACATTCAATCAATGAACGTTCAGATTTTCAAAATTAGATTTTTTAAAGAAAGTTTAAGTTAGAAACATTAAAAATTAAAAAATTAACATTATTTAACTCAACACTTCTAAAATTAGTAGTTAAATTATTTTAAAGACTTTAAAACATCCTTGAAAACCTTCTACATTTTGTTTCAAAATCCTCAGAAATCTAGAATTTAATTTAAACTTTTTCAAATTTTAAATAATTTTTTCAGAATTTGAACATTCCAAGGAAAATGTAAAATGATTTCTTATGCCAAAAAATTATTTTAAGAAAATATTTTCAAATATTTCCACAATTTTCAAAACAGAATTTAGAATATTTTAAAGGAATTTTTGTAAGTTACCAAAATTTGTTGAGCATGACAAGCAAAATTTTATTCATTCAAAAAGATATTTTTAATTTTTCTTACAATTCAGAGTAAATTTTATAAATGTAAAAAACATTCTTTCGAATATTCCACATTCTTTTTTACAGTTTTGGAAATCTTTGAAAATCTTTGTAAATATTCTCTTAAAAGAATGAGAAAAAAATGAAGAATCATTTTTTATTTTCCGAAGAATCTTAAGAAAATGTTTTTATCCTTTTGAAGCCTTTCATAATTCTTAAACAGCTTCTAAATTTTAATTTGAAATCTGCAAAAATATACCGAAACTTCGGCACTAATAGCGTAGATACACAAACTTCCTTTAAATCACTTCCAATTTTTTCTACAAAAATGAAAATTAAAAAAAGTGAGACATTTCTAAGCAGAAGAATAAATAGTTAAATATCTCAATGATTCGAAGAAATATATAATTTCGAAGTAAGCCTCCCATTACTTTATTGTTTTATTTTTTTCTGAAACGTTTTCTAGTTCCAAAAGGAAACTTCACCCTAAGTTTTCTGTAAAATATTAAAAACTGAAAATAATTTTCGCCCTTATTTAATTTTATTCTGATCCTAGTTTTTCCAGGAAGTAAAAGAAAAATATTTTTGTAGAAATTAATTAATTTCTTATTTCTTATAACAGCAAAATAGTTTCACAGTGCCGAATGGACCCATGAACCCTTCTGCTAGCATTTTCTATTTCCACGCCTATGGGGTCCGAACCAGCCGGCCAGATGAGCGCTTCCGAGTTTACAATGTCATTTATCGAGCCCATTGTCGAATTCTTCAAAAAAGGGAAGTTTATAACTACTAAATGAATAAAAATTAAGAAATTTAAATTCTATGACTGCGTTTTAAATAATATTTAAGATTGTTTAAGCTTCGTGCCAAGTTCCCACTGCATATAGAACTGTAGATAAATAATTGGAATTTAGATTGTTCTACAGGTTAAAATTTTTGTATAAACAATTTTTTCTTAACATCATTGTTTTAGTGGTACTTTAGACAATTATCATGCTAAATTTCGAACATTTATAACTTTTTGTAGAAAAGTTGTTAGTATTTGAAACCCCGTAATTGATTACTCATGCGTCGTTACTTAAATTACACAATTTTACTATAATTTTATATAAACTTTGTGCCTGGGAACAATCTGCCGAAAACGTACCACACCGATTCGGAATCAGGTGATCATTCTGCATACGAATCACTCAATATATTTTGGCGACATATAAGATCAGACAGGACTGGGTATGGCGTCTGCCGTCTGGACTAGTGACGGCCATGTCTTTCCACACCAGTACCCAGGTAACCGTGGAGCGTAAGACCATCGCTCGACACAGCGGAGAAAATCAAAATTTTGTGCAATATTAATTAATTCAATTTTAATAGATGATTAGCCTCGTTATATGATCACACGTAAATAAAAAAAATGGAAAGAACCGCTTAATATTTTCAATTCCAGTTGATCTTTAAAGTTTTATTTCCTTTTACATTATCTTCAAAGACCTGTTCCACCTTATTCGTTTACGAATCTATAAATACTACGCAAGTAATAACGGTTAGCAATAGTTTCTAATAAAGTTGTAGCAAGAAGTCGAAATTAAGTTTGAAATGTTGAAAATACTCTCTGAAGTATCGAAATATACTTAATGTGTAGTAAAAATTAGATTGAAATTTCTCAAACTAATTGTAAAAGTAGTTTTTATCAATATTTATTAAAATTTTACAAATATCCATTCTACCTTATTTATTGAGGAATCCATAATATTTAACAATAACATCCAATTATTTAACAATTAAAAAATAAGGTCCCTATAGCAAAATCGTATTTTCTAATAGACTAAGAAATTCCAATCAAAATTTTTTCAAGATTATCAAGTGTATTTTTAAATTATCTCCATGGAATGTTTTCATTAGGCGAAAATTCAAATCGGGCATTTTCAAAATTTCAATTTTTTCAACATTTTGTGTCTATTTTCACTGAAAATATTGCTAAAAATTACTAGTTATAAGGTGTGCCTGGATTAGGAATTAAATAAGGTAGAAGGGATATTTGTGAAATTTTAATAATCGATCATGATATTAAAAATACGCGTGGTCATAATTACCCTACTTTTGAAGACCAATGTCTTGGTTTGTAACGATTATTTAACGATTATAAAATAAGATCCCAGTAACAAAAACAACTGTATCTAATACAATAAAAAAATTTCAAACCAAATTTTTAATAGGTATGCAGTATATTTCGAAACAAAAAATATTTTTCCTGACTGTATTGCTAAAAATTGTTATTTATGTGGTGTCTGATTTTGTAAAAGAATGAGCTAAGGATTGCATTCATAAAATTCTGTACATTTTTTGTGTCTAAAGAGAAAATTCAGAAATGGACCTAAGAAGGTTTTCTTGAGACTGGTGCCAGATGTGAATTACAGTTAGCGTAGTTATTGTGACAATAGGCCCTAGAAAGGCCAGGATCGGTAGGTGCTTACTTTAAATTTACTCCATGAATGCACTTTATTGGCACTTGTTTCTTCATATATATTAAAGAGAAATTTTTTGATTAGATAGATACATTTTTCGACGAATAATCAATCTACATGAGGTATTTCGTAAATTTGTGAATTAATCAATACAAGCAGAGAAATTAGTCTTCAAAAGTAGGGTAGCTTTGAATAAGAATATTTTTAATATAATAAATATTTATTAAAATTTGACAAAAAAAACCTGGTAGTTCAGGACTCTTCAGCGGGGGGAAATTCGACCGCAAATACTCATTCGCCACATGTTTCGTTTCCACCACCATGAATTTTTAGTCAGCTGTAACAGTGTAATGAAATTTTTCGGTTCTGAGTGAAGCGGCGTAGTGCTGGAAACGAGACATCTGGCAAATGAGTATTTGGGACCAAATTTCCCCTCGCTGAAGACCCCTGTTGTAGCTCATTCTTTTCTTAATCCAGACATACCACATAAGTCATATTTTTTACTATACTTTCGAAGAAAATAGTGACCAGCGGTGACCTTACAGAAGTTCACGTACACAGTCCTCTTAAGCATAATAAATATAGTAAATTAGAAGAGAAATCAAGCTTACCTAGGCCTGCAACCATAGATCTAGCTCTGGCTCGACCGACACTCAGAGTAGTTTTGGGATCCCTTCGAGGAGGCAAGGGAGCCGGAGATCTCCCCAAGGTTCCTCCAATCGCCACATTATTACTTCCCTTGCGTGGTAAGGTAGCGTACTGTCTTTGAATGGACTGACTAGTCGGCAGTGCTGCTGCCGATTGTGAATTTGGAAGACTGATAACAGGCGAGACCACCGCCATCCTGACCAGTTCCTTAGATTTTTGAATGAGATCAACCACATGGTCATGCGAGGCCGTGGTTACATCTTCACCGTTAATCTATACCAGCAGTTATAAAAAAATAATTAATGTAAAATCAAGAATAGGGGATTATCAGAGAATATTAATTGTTATACATATTTTTCCAGTGTAAACATTTTTCTTTCAGAATAGATAGGTATATTGAGTAATAGTGATAATAGTTTCTTAGCGGTAATTTGTTTCTATACTAATCCTCAGCTGCGCTTCATTGTCCTTAGATATAACGTTTTACAATTCAAACTTTTATATATGAAAAATTGTATAGCTGGGTCCTTAAAAACTAAATCAGTCAGAATACAGAATTTAAAAAAAAAATGTTCGACATTAAATGATTTAAAATTGGAGACATCAAAGATATTTTACCTAGATGCGGCAAGGGTCAGAAGTGGGGACTGCCGATATATATAGTATACCTAACTATATTTTCAATCAAATCGAGGTGTTGCCCTCTTCAACTTTTCGCCGTTTCTATGGCAACCGCGTCCTCCGATCACGTCAATGGGTGGGGTAGGGCCGGAGCACACACTGAAATTTGTTCAATTCCAAACCGAACGCGATTTTCTGTTTCTCGCGTTCGCATTTGCCATCACTATAGCAATCTTTGCTATAGCTGAGTCGTCCGACTGGCTCTGTACGCCAAAAATGTTGTGAACACTGAATTACTTAATTATATTAAAATTAAAGAGAGCCTAAACATTATTTATTTATTATCATTATTTTAAAACTGATTAATTTCTCTTACGGTTGATTTGAAAATAAACATTTTCTTGATAATAAGTAAATAAATTAAAAAAAATTCTTTTCGTACTTTAAAATTGTACTGAAATTTCACAAATTATTTTTTGAAACTAAACCTTCAATTTAAATGAAATTAAGATGAATTAAAAAAATTAAATAAAAGTCAGTTAAATTCAAAATTTAAATAAAATGTAGCTGAATTAAAAATTTTAATAAAATGTAGGTGAATTTAAAAGTTAAAGAAAGTTCAGTTGAACTAAATTCATTTCTCGTCTGGTTTCTTTTAAAAGAAAAATTTTCGAGGTACTGTAAAATGTCCGCCACGTGAGAACATTTCAGGAACATTCCACTGGAACGTTCACAGAATAAATGATCGTCATTGTTATTATTATCAATGAATACCCGATCAACCGTAAGTGATAGGTCAAAATTAATGTCAGTTCATGATATATATACCATATTACAATGTAGTATATACGCTACTCAAAACTAAAAATGACATCTATTTTGTACCTATCTCTTACAGTTTACGAGATAATTGTTATTAAAAATAACAATAATGGAAGGTACCCCTCAATTACCAGTGGAACGTTACTGGAACGTTCCCAAGCGACGAACATTTTACATGCTCAGGGAACGTTCCGTGCTATTAGGAAGAGAAGAAATGATATTAAAATAATCTCCACATAGTTTAATGAGCCCTCTCACCAGTAGCATCCTAAATTGTGCAGTATTCTAATAAATAAATGAAATTGATTAAATCGATTAATTTGATGAAAATAGAGTGTATATTTTTTGCGCATAAAAAGAATTCTTTATCTTGTCCGGAATTTTCACATAGAAATTCGAAGTATTATACTTTTTACGAATAAAATAGCAAAAGAACAAATTTTTTTATATTATATTAAAGTATTTTTTGCTTTCTTGTTTTAAATAGAGATATGAAAATAAAGTATATATTTTTTTGCAAGAAAAGGATTCTTTAAATTGTCCTGAATATTCACGTGAAAATTCGAATTATCCTCTTTAGGAATACAATATTAAAATAAAACTTTTTATATGTTTGCTTTTCACGTATTTTCATGATAAAAATAAAAGGTGAAATTTCAAGGTTAAGATTTTCTATCAATAACTTCAATTAATTCCATTATATTATTATTATTATTGTTATTATTGAGTTATGCATTACCAACAGTAAAATTGATCATACAATAGTAAAATTATCCCATTCTTTCTAGATCTAGATTTTATACCGAATTATCATTATCATCTTTTCAGTCACTTGTTCATTCCTAATTTTTATAACACTATATTCTACTTTTTTTAATAATACGAATAAATCACATATACTAAGAATATGTTTGAATGGAAAAAAATTACTTTCAGTCCTCGAGAAAAAATAAATCCATAATAATTGAAAAATTTCAAATTCCCGCTCGAACAAAACAGAGTTTATTACGCAGCTTTGTGGCATGTGGTCAAAATAATTCGTTTAAACCTAGCGGTATTGCCGAATTTAGCCGATAAATACCGGAAAAACCGAAACCACATTTTCGATAATAGCACCGCTTTCGCGACATGTGGCCTAAGTAGACCCTTGCCGCATCTAGGTAAAATATCTTTAGAGACATGCAAAATTGAATAATATTAGAGCTATAAAATATCCTTCGTGAAAATAAACATGGAACTTTTTAATATATAGGCGAAATGACGCATATTTCAACGTATATTAAATTACTACGTGGATATTTTATCCTGGGCTTAAAACTGAACGAAAACAAACTTCTTTTTAAACTGAAAAATTCACAGACATTACCAGGATTTACTTAATCAAACATTTTTTATAATTATTAATATACACACCTGAATAAGGAAATCTCCTTTCCTGAGTCCTGCGAGGTCCGAGACTCCACCAGGATCAACGTCTTCTAAATACTGTGAAGCAGGAAATTCAACTGATGGCGTGAACCCTACTAAAGCATGCGATTTGGCACCGCGCAGTACAAAACCGAAACCTTTCTTTGAACGATGTAGGACAACAGTACGAAGTTCCGACGTCACGCTGAAAAAAAAAACATTCGGATGGTCTTAATTTCTGAATTTGCCATCAGTTTTCTTACCACCTCAATTATGCTTTAAAATAAAATTTCAAGAAAGGATTTTTTAACATTGACATTTAAGTTACTTACGGTTTCTTTAATCTTGGAGCTGTAGCAAAATAAGTGTGTTGCGACTCCCGTCTTCCAAGAACACGGATTCGTCCATCTCTGGTAGGTGTAGGACCAAGCGGAATGTTCGTATGGCGAAGCCTAACTTCTTGAACGCAGTGCGCTGGAAATAAACCTGTACCCTGACCTCTAAGGACCCCTTCAAGAAGACCGCAATCCGTAGCTCCGGTGACTATTGAAAATTTAATTATAATTTTCATATCTGCGTTTATTAATTTAAAATTAAAGTTTATAAACGACAAGACAAGAAGGAATTGCATAAACATATTTATGCTTCTTACATTCGAATTTCCATACCTTCGAGAATATCTCCTTCGTTGATGTTTAAGTGCCCTCGTATACCACTATTATATCCATCGATGCAAACTACCGTGGTTCCAGGTATGGTGAGTGAATTTGTCGTGTCAGATTGCGACGTTCCAACCCCAGAACTATCGCTAATTACGTCGGATGCCGTATCGCCCAAGCTTTTGTCTGAAACGAATTTTCCATCAAGACGCAGCCAAGTTTCAAAGAGAGGCACGTATTTCTCTTGATACGCGAACATCTTCCTTCATGAATTTCAATTTGAGAGAAGAAGGTTCAATGAATAAAACAGATTTCACTCGAGAAAATGCTAAAATGTGTGACTTTTATGAAGTTCTGGAATTAATTAGTAACTTTAAACTGAAATGTTCCATGTTGAAAATGTTAGGAAACCTGATCTCACGATCAAAGGAGTTATACCTTTGAAACGCCGGAATCTAAGAACTTTGGCGCAGATATCAATTCTGTCGGAATACTGATTTTATCAATTTAACGTCTACATATGAGATTAAGAGGGCAACAGACAAGTCTTTGTTTTTGAATCACAAACGATATCTCATTGCAACCTTATCTACTCTGAAAGATCAAGATTCTTGGCGCGTACAGTAACAGCTATTCTCTGACTAAACATTGACATGAAAAATACTATCAAACGAAAATGGGCCTATGTCCCTTTAAGTGCATATGCTGAAACTGATTAGGAGACTGAAATCATTTTATAATTTTCAGATAATATATGTTTATGCTCATCATGAATGCATACTTTATATTTTTTCAACTAAAAAATCGTTACGTTTGTTTTCCTTCTTTTCCCAGGAAGAAATAAAAACATCCGAGAACTGCAACTCATACCTGAAATACTGAATCGCCGAATTCTTTTTTGAGTGGGCACTCTTTTCATTAAATTTTACCTACTACAACTTACTTAACAGAAATTAGGTGACTTCTCAAAATCGAATTGGGAGCTCCCGTTTTCCTAAATACACATGAATGTATCAAGTAATATTTCGCGGCGTAGAAACTAACCTGAAGTGTGAAATATAGTCTATGGTGGTGATGATTCGACGTATGAGTCGTCGAATCCAAAAAACTCTTCAAAGTTGAAAATAACTTTTAGAGGTTTAAAATAACTCTTGCAGGTTGAAAAGACAATCTTCTGGGCAAAAATTTTAATTATTCCAGGGCATTTCTTTAATTCGTCGATGAGAATGGGATTCAAATTAAAAGAATCATGATCTTTAGTTGATATAGAATGAAAAACCGATTGCTTTCTCCGTGGCTGTTTGAAGTCATTCTTTGAAGGGTGAGGAGATCCTCGTGTGAAACAGAGTACTTCGTCTCGAGTCACCCCGAAGAAGAAAAAAATATAAAAAAACGAATACCTGTGACGATGCTGGCGGAATCCTCGCCAGAAGGTTGATTGCTCCCTTCGGAGAGGCTGGAGCTCGCTGAGCTGAAGGGTGCTAGACTTCTACTGCTCGGCGAAGGTGAGGGCGGCATGTCCATCGTTCGATGAATATCCAAGCGATGCTGCAATTCAAGTCGATGCTCCTGGAGCCTTGTGAGCCCTTCTGTCCGTAAGTTTTGATAGTGCTCGGCATTTGGTAATCTTGAAAGTGTGCGTCTATTTTGATCAAATTTGGAAGCATAGATTGTCTTTGCGGGTTAGCCACCAATTTGGAAAACGGTTAGCTAGATAATAACGAGAGCCAGTGATCTTAATAATTCCTGATGAAATTATCAAGTACACATTTGTTTGATATTACCCAGGAAATTTGAAATTTATACGGATGGTAAATTATAACAATTCTAGAGTTTATTATGTATGAATTAAATTTCTTAACGAAAAAAATGCCAAAGTAAGCTTGAAAATGACCCCAGAGCGAATACTGCAACGCATAGTTTATCAGATATGAATTCGTTAGTCAATGCGGTATATTCTTCACGGAAGCCTAAATGTCGATGAATTTTTGTTGTTGCAATAACAATTACATCCAAGCAAACTTCCCACGTGATTAAACAGATTTTTCCCAGAAAAAAACGTTAAATTTGTTTACGCTAAATATCTTGTCGCATAATTATTTATATCTAAACAAATGAAAGCAGATTAAATGATCTTTGAAACTAAAAAACATCAATAATTTTAGTTCTTATATAACAGAATTGATCGTTTTTGTTAACTTTATTATAGATCAAATTTTTGATTAAGAACTAATTTTGTATATATTGTATCAGCACTTTTAACTATTTTCTTGAACTCTTGTGTTTGGAAAAGCAAATCCTCATAAATCGAGGTTTAAACCCGGTATTTATAGAAAATTGTCCAATTCTTCAGGTATTTTATATATTTATAATGTATTAATATAAAAAATGAGTTTTTGCATGAGATTAATAAATTAGATGAACTTCTGTTCTGTAAGCACGGAGAGAAATTTCAAGATCTTAGTTCTTGCACCAAAGATGTGATAAAATCAAGGAGCAATTCCGTGGATTCATCTATTGAAATTTCTCTCCAAAGAGTTAGAAATAAATTTTTTTAGTTTTGAATATGATTTAATTTTTTATTCATCCATCGCAATGATGCTCAGGCGGGAGGGGGAGACAGATGCAGTCAAGCGTAAGGCCGGCATTATTGCAGGTGGCATTATATCGAGGTAAAAGTGCAATTTATTTCATTTTCATACAACTTGCACGAAGAACGTGCAATAGACGAGATATTAGGCTAAAAGGAAAAGATTTAAATTGTTTATTCACAGAAGAATATTTTTCAGGCGTCATAACCTCTGAAATATTTACGCTAGAGCAATGTTTTATTTCATTATTAAAAAATGTTTTAACTTATTTTCTTTTTCAGAAATTTCACCTAAAATGTACCAGAAGTACAGAAATAAAATAAATTAATTTCATACATTTTTCCAAATCTAAAAGAAAGCTGAAAGTTAATCTATATTAATCACGTAGGAAATTTTTTTGACAAAAAATTGTAGATATTTAATGAAAAAATTACTTATTACAAATTTTATTTATTTATATTTACAAATATCAAATTTTCTTTTTTTTATAAAAAAGTTTTATAAACAATTTGGTCCACACTTACAATCGTCAGAAAAATCTGACAAAAGTTAGGTCACATTCATGCACTTAAGAGGAGGTCGATTTTTTTTATCGTTAAGCAGAATAATTAAGGACACAAAAATATTATGTAACAAACATTTATAAACAATAAAGCATAATTAAAATAATAAATATATTAATTAATAAATATAAAATTCAAATCTAAAATGTCAGTTGGAAAATAAGACCAGGTATAATAAAAAAATCTGAGCTGGCTAATTTTCTGCACCGTAAGATTTTCCAAACTACCTGGGTCCCGTGAGACGAGAAACCAGTGTCATTTTTAATCTTAGAAGATCAGAAAGGAAACATTGAGAAACACTTGTACAAATTCTATTTAAATATGAAACAAATTCCTTACGATCTGTTAGATAATTGGTCAAACTTGAACTCAATAGATTCTTTTTTAGAAAACATTATCAATTAGAAAAGTGATCCCCGCCCACCGCTTAGTGGACATTTTCAAGCTTATTAATGTATGCATTATACAAATTTTCAACATACTTTTTATATGTTATGCGGTAGAAATAATCCAAGAAAACGTGTATGAAAAAATGATATAAATTACCGTCAATTATTAATAACAAAAAATCCAGAAACAAATTATCCTCGAGCTCTTCAGGATTTCAAAAGGATGTACATCCAAATATTTGTCAAAAACTGCTGCAATCTAGTTCAATCTGAAATCCTATCAGGACTGAACTATTGATATTTTTCGAAACCTTTTTAAATTCGCAGAAATCTTCTGATAAATATTTTATTTCAATCCCTTAAAACTCTTCGAAATTCAATCACATCTCTTAAAATATCTATGAACCTTTGAAATGTCTTTAACTTATTTGTAATTTTTGGAAGTAATTTAAAAGTCTCTAAAACTTTCTGACATCCCTTAATTAATATTCCTTCAAATATTTCGAAATCCCTTGAATGCTTTTGAAATCTTTAAAACCTTGAAATGTATGGTAAGCTTAAAAGCCAAGTGATGAATCGTTTATTGTTTATTATGTGAAGCGATTCATTTTCAAAGGCTTCCAATCTAAAAAAATGATGTTTAAAACATTTGTTTAGCATAAAATATGTAAATTGTGATACTGCTTCATTTGAATGCATCAAATTTTAAATCACATTACACTGTTACTTTCTGATGATACAAAATAAACAAGCTGCATTTAATTGCTTTTTTTTCTAACCAAGTAATTTTGATAATATTATAACAAGTTACTCTCCAAAACTGTCATATTTCTTCATCTTTAATAAAAATGCAGTTTAGAAATGGATGCCAAAAAATTTCAAACAAAGAGATGTAATTATTTTAATTTGGAGCTAAATTAAATCTATATAATTAAAAAAGATTGTACTATTTTGCTTTGAAATACATGGTAAAAATATATAAGATGTTAAGTTGTTGAGCAAGGTGTGATAATATTCTTGTAGATGGAAGTCAAAACAAGTAATTGACTGAAATTTTGAATTCCATCTACAAGAATATACGGTAAAAAATCGTGATCAGTCAATATCCAGACAATTTTCATCAGTATATGATACTAAATTTTGAAAATATACTTTGTGTAGAATTTTCCTCTGGCTCTCGCAAGGTCGCAAGGACAGTTTATGCTTACCTCGCATTATGGTCTCTGAGTGAGTTGGGGTTTTGGTATTCGGACGGTAATCGATTAAGGGTATGCTGTAAATTTTCGGCTCTGCTTAGCCCCTGCTCTTGGTGATGTATTCTGCTTAAAGTTCCGGAAGACACGTATTGCTCGGATGGTATTCTCCTGAGTGTTCCACACTCCATTCTACTTTGTTCCATGGACGGTACTCTGTTTAGACTACTATGATGCGATTCGGACCTCGAAATGCCAGTATCTTGCTCCGTGGACGGAACTCGAACCTGCGATCCAGAATAACACTGTTCCGCGGCTGGAACCCTACTAAGGGATCCGGAAGCATATTGCTGTTCCGTGGACGGGATTCTGGATAGTGTTCCAGTGGGGTATTGGTCAACAGACACCGTTCTTGTGAGCGTACTGGTTCCCGAACACGAGGACGAAGAGGACAATGCATGTTGTTGAATGGACGGTATCCTGGTCAGGGTTCCCAAATTGATAGCTGAACAGCTTGTGGTCAGGCCACCAAATGCCACAGAACGTCGTTTCGGGTTGTAGCGTGGTGGGCCTTTAAACGGTACTGGAAAATTCGAGGTTGCAAGGTTAAGTAAAGAAAGGATTACTTAGCCTTACAAGTAGGTATTTGGAAGTATGATGTAGCAGGAGGTTAATTATTCTAGCACGCAGGCACTTATTGCTATCAGTCCACTCAAGGTTTAATCATTCAGATTATCTGACAACTAACTTACTTTATACATCTTTTTATTTTATAATGCCCAATATAATTTTCAAATTGGAATTTTAATTTACATTTATAAAATAAGCACTGTAAAAACGACAATATCTTTTAATGCTTGTAAGATATTTCAGTTTTTAAAGAATGTTCTTTTCCTTTAACACAAAATTATCCTAAAATATAAGATTATTTTTGAATCACGAATATGATGTACTGTAACAAAGACCAGATCTACGTGATACGTATTTTTCCTTTTAAAATTTTTAAAATCTGTTTATATTTGATAATCTATTGTCGTTCACAAAGGCAGTTACACTGATATTATGCTGCCAGTATACTTAACAATACTATAATATTGAAAAATGAACTCATGCATTTAGTGAAGCCAATCTCGCATAATTATAGTGTTCAAAAAGTTAGACACTTTATTTTGAACGGTATTTTTGAATACCTGATATTCAGTTTTTATAAAATTTAATATTATTCTTTCATGTCATCTGACACTCAAAATTCACACATTTAGAAAAATCCAATTTGTAATCATTCAAATTTCTGTTTAATATATTTAAAAAAGAATTTAAATATTTAATGATATCCTGTGAACGAATTGTACATTTGAAATGTTCAAAACGGAATATAAGATATTTAAATTGTTTTGAACATTTTATTTGAACATAATTCAATTTAAACGTTCCATATTATGTTGGCGATGCAAGTGTAATTCTTTCTACGTGTCAGTTAAAAAGGATTAATTATAAGGCCTGTAAAATAAAATAATTGCACAAAAAGGAGCATTAAAAATTGTACGCACCAAGCATTTTCAATACATTTAAATCCTCAAAAATTTAAAGACTATTGTATTCGAAGAAAAGAAAATAGGATATATCCTTTCAAAGTAAATATCATTAAGATAGAAAAAATTGGATTCTTAAGCCTTCAATTTAAAAAATACAATACTAACTGAAGCTTTCAATACAGAAAATTTAAAAGTATTAAAAGTTTTCAATAATTTAATTTTAAATCTAAAATTGTATAGATTAAACGTGTGAGATTATATCATGTTAATTTGTAAGAACTAAGAATTCTACAATATTGAATTTGAAACATTGAATATTACACAAATAAGAATTGTGGCATTTCGAAAATGTACAATATCATTTTTAATTTTAGACATAAAAATTAAACATCTTTTAATGTCGGATAATTAAAATTTCATTGATTTCAAATGAAACACTGAATATTGCTTAATCTCCTCAACCTGAAACTAAGCAGCGCATGGGAGAAAAGCGACCCTTCTATGTGAAAAATATAAATGGTTTGCATCTAAAAATGGTAAAACTTTGTTGCAATACCTAGAAGAAAAAATATATCGGGTTTTAAATACAGAGATTAGGGTGTGAAAGTTTCCCTCAGATATGCGTCACTTAACCCCAGTTTAAGGTAAGGCCTACCATTTTTAATGTTTCAATTTTGAATAAAAATATTAGATCAATGAATTATTAATGAATATTAATTGTCATAAAGTTTAATCGAATATTTTTATAAATTGAAAGGAGGAATGGTTCGACACTACTCAGGAAATTCTCTCTGGAAGCTTCTGGGCGACCGGAGGGAGAAATCCGTT
>NC_046663.1:125938328-125939642 GCF_010883055.1 Belonocnema kinseyi
GTTATTCACAACTTTGCTTATCGGTTCGGGTCGCATTGGGCTAACGGGTCCTGGTAGAGAGTAGGAGACATTCAGTGTCAAATATTAAACCAAAGTCCACGCATAGTGTGGCAACAACGAGTAGGTAAAAGTACTCTGAAACAAAATTGTGAAAACTTGCAACTGAAGCAAAGATAAAAATTGAAAGGTTAATATGTAAGAAGATTCAAGCAGATCTCGATTGTTTACTGGGAGTGACACCAGACAGAATCAAGTTTATTGAACAGTTAGAATTTGCTGTTGACATCTTGCTAAAAGATATGAATAAAGCGTATAAGTACCATTATTCTCTGCATATTAGGAAGACGGACAGGGATTATCAATGGCGAATCAAGTCTATTGAACAGATAGAATTTTCTCTCGACATCTTGCTTTACTGGTGACAAAAATAATGTAAGGTCACACCCCTACCTCTTTTCTAACGTCTCATGGGGCCGGGAAGGCATCCCTGTGACTGTTTACAGAAATAAAAAATGTCCATTTAACTGTAATAAATTCCGTGCGGGAGAGAAACCACTAGGTAGAGATGCCGCAGTTGTAACATTCCGCAGATGAGTCACGCTGCAGATGTGACATGCCGTAGTTGTGGCATGCCGCAGATATTACATGCCGCAGGTGTAACTTTCCGCCGAGCGACTTGCCGCATAGTACATGATATGGATCCTAATACGGAGTTTGATTACAAGAATAAAGGGGCGAACCAAGAGCCAAACCCTGCAGAAGGACCAACTTTTACAGCCAGCATGGAAAATTGGAAAGTAGCTAGTCGTATTGTCACTCATTCCAAAATTACATGGGTAGTTAAACAATTCAAACCATTTAAAGGCGCACGAGAGGATAGAACATTCCCTGCATCAATTTAAGAAAGAATTAATTGTGCGGCATCTTTTGGACATGATTAGTGATGGGGGATATACCTCGGTACGTGGCAATGAAGTGAAGGCCAAATTTTCAAGATGATGTCAACAGGGAGGTGTTCTTTCAAACATTGAGTGGGTGCTTCTCTCTTTAAATGTCTTATAAATCCATATCGAATTTCTATAAGTATCTACATGTTCCTGATGGATTCTATTGGCAGTGCCACTTACGGAAAACTGTTAACATACAAAACTTATAAGTCTATACGGATATCCTAGAGATTTATTCTATATGGATTTCTAATTAGAATCTGTGATGGTTTCTAAATATATTTCTAAAAACGTTACTTTTTCTGTAAGTATTTATATGGATTTCCATACAGGATTGTCCTGCCGACACACTAATTCCCTAAACATC
>NC_046663.1:125939742-125943503 GCF_010883055.1 Belonocnema kinseyi
TAACTTCGCGCGATATCCCTACTAATATATTGAATTATACACTGTACAAAATTTGTTGGGAAATTTCCCAAAAAGTTTGGGAAGCTTTTTACACTATCACTTATGGAACATTTCCAAACGTTCGAGGAAGAAAATCTCAAAGAATGAAAGAATTAAGTAAAGAAACGATTACTTAGCCTTACAAGTAGGTATTTGGAAGTATGCTGTAGCAGGAGGTTAATCTTTCTAGCACGCAGGCACTTATTACTATCAGTCCACTCACGGTTTAACCATTCAGCTTATCCGACAACTAACTTACTTTATACCTCTTTTTATTTTATGGTACCCAATCCTACAATTCTGAATTGTTTAATTTCATATTTCAACTACATAATATAAATGCCTAAATACAGGACTGAACAGAGATCTTTTTTCAAAAAATGGCCTGGTTCTTGTTTTATGCCAATTAACTGAAAATTTATGCATTGTTTGTGCCTCGGAAGTAGCAAATCGCCACCATTTGTGTACTCATGGTGAACGGAGTACTGGGACCTGTGTCTCGCTATGAAACTGCAGGTGGGTATTCTTTTTTCGATGATACTTAAAACATCTTAAAAGTTCGGATCGAGCCCAAGATTGAGATTGAGTGCCCGTTATGCCTCCTCAAATTTCCTATTGTTAGAGATTACAGCCGGTTTAAAGACAATAAAAATGATTAAATATTAAAGAATTTAATTTTAATATACTGTATTAGGTTCATTACATAACGACGAGACGATCGAAAAAAGGGAGTAGAAAATTGGTTAATCCGTTCAATTTCTGGGTATACCTATTTTCTCTCTTCTCCAATTATACGTCAAAAAATACTCAACAAAAAGATGCTCTTTTTTTTAATCTTTGTTTCAAATACTTTTTCGAGGTGGGGACCTAGCCATAGAATTATAATATTAAATGGCACAATGTGTACAGTTTATACTATGTTAAAATTTTATAAAAATTATAAATATATTTCCAATCGATTTACAAGATGGAGTGTTTGCGAAATAAATCCATACTAATAAATTTTATTTCCAACCGCCCCTCATCCCCATGGCGCCCTAAATACGACCAAAAAATAAAAAACTACATTTTTACGTTCATTATTGTCAACTTTTAGCAAATATCCATCGTCTTTTTCATACCAATAATTACTAGTGAAAATTTAAATATTTCCCATTACTATTTAAATAATTTTCAATTGTTTACAGAAATTTTAATTATTTAAACAATTATTTAATCGCAAAAAATGTAACAAATAATCGTATTCTCTGGTTGAAATTTAATTGCTTGTCATTGTTTGGAGCAGTAAATTTTTCTAAAAACATTATATCATTATTTAAACAATGATTTGTTGTCGATTTTCCAAATTTCTGAACATTAAGCTAGAGATGTCCACTTTTTCTAAATTTGTACCCTATGCTACGTTTTGTTGAATAATTACATAATTTTGTTACATTAATTTTAATGTTTAATAAATTACTATTTGTTTAAACAGTCTGCATTTTCTCAATCAGTTTGTTTACAATAACTGAATAGTGTATTACATGACTGTATAGTGTATACAAATAGTAGGCGAACTACCTTTCAATTGTTTAAGCAGCCATAGCTTGTTTAATTAATTACTTTTTGAAAAATACTTTTGAAATCGTATTTTCTGAGTTAAACATATTATTCAATGATTTTGAGAACTAGCAAATTCTGCTAAAATCTTAATGTTATTGTTTATACAATTAATTGTTTTCTTCTTTAAATTTTCGTCAAATTGCGTATGGATGGTTCACATCAAGAAAACAACAACATCAACAAAAAGTTGCTAAAGATAACAATTTAGAAAAAGTGGACAACTTTGCCTGACTTTTGAAAAATTTTGAAAATAAACTATAAATAATTGTTTAAATAATCACATGTTTCTAATAAAATTTTCTACACCAAACAATGATAGAAAATTACATTTAAATCAGAAAATATGATTGTTTTTTACATTTTTTGGGAATAAATAATTGTATAAATAATTTGCATTTGCTTAAATATAAAAATATTAAAATTAAAATTAAATTCCTTAATATTTTATCTTTTTTAATTTCTTTAAACTGGCTGTAATCTCTAACAATAGGAAAATTGCGTCAGGCATGACAGACACTCAATATAAATCCTTGGCTCGATCCTGGGTTTACGATGTTTTAAGTATCGTCGAAAAAATAACACTCTACACCTGTAGTTTCATAGGGAGACACAGGTCCCAGTACTCCGCTCACCATGAGTACACTCATGGTTGCGGTTTCCTACTTCTCAGACACAAAAAATGCATCAATTTTCAATTAATTTCAATAAAAAAAGAACCAGCTCATTTTTCGAGAAAAGCTCTCTGTTCAGTCCTGTATTTAGGCATTTATATTCTGTGGTTGAAATGTGAAATCAAACAATTCAGAATTGTAGGAGAAAAGCTTGGCAGCGTAATACATGGGCTAATTTTGAAGACTGAGGAAGCCCCTTAAGGTGGGTTTCCGTATGCGCGACTGAAGTTGCACTACTTGATTTGCGCGAAACTAGTCGCACGATTAGTGATTCTTACGGGTTTTCTACCGGGCATCTGGAGGCAAGCGACTAGGTCAATTTTCACTTCTTAGTCTGTAGCATGATCTATTCGATCATGGTCTGTAGTCGGTCCAGTTTGTACGTCTGCTGCAGTAGGTAGCACAGTAGCACATGGCAGCATGGATCAATTAATAATTAATCTTCTCGAGGATGAAGAAGAGGAAGCACTTCTTATGCTTTTATTGAATGAGACAAGTCGAAGTGAAATTCGAGAACTTTTTTTGAACAGGGAATCGGAGGAATTCCAAAAAATTTTAATTGAGTGGCATCTTTATAGTGATGACACAGTGTTCCGAAAATTTTTCCGCGTTAATATCAGCCAGTTTAATTACATTCTGTCATTGGTTGAAGACGGCGTGAAGACATTCTTGCATTAAAGGCATTCATTCTTGCAACATTCTTGCATCAAAGATGCATGGATGTTGACGCACAAGTTCAATTAGTTTCGAATCATCCATGATTATAAGTAGAAGGTACACACTTTTCAATACTCAAGTCGCAGCGATTTATAGCCGCCCTCGTGGTCCCTACCGTCGCGCGTCGGGTTTCGCGCATTAGGAAAGGGCGCCATACGATTCAGTGAGAAGCAGTCATAAACTGACACGCTCGATTTGAGTAGCGCTACTGCAGTCGCGCATACAGAAACCCACCTTTAAACAATAGACGCGTAATTTCTGTTGTAAGGGAGACGGCACGTCGCGCCTTGGCGGATTTTCTTCCGAACTACCAGCTCAAAGAAGCAAGATTCAAATGAAGGCGGTAGCGAAATTATAATTGATAATGACAACACCAAACATAGTTGTAGTAAGTGTGGTTCAAAACAACAGAACGCGCAGGGCCCCCGACAATGGGTCGGCCAACAATGCCTTTGGGTGGACCTTTGGGTGGACGGAGCGACTGATTCACGACTTGCTAGAATGCTACGATGTGAGTGTGGCCCGTGAACGGGGTTATATGGCACAGCTGCATGCTCTGTGGTGCGAGAAACACACGGAGCTATCGCACTTTTCGCAGCAACGTCTGCGAAACCATGCTGAATTAATCCATAAAAGGGGCTATGTAAGCGGAACGCCTACTCTACCACAGCTAGAACAAGCCGGCAACAAAGAAAGAGAGGCGACACTTAGACCAACCGCGGGCAGGCATCC
>NC_046663.1:125943603-125944835 GCF_010883055.1 Belonocnema kinseyi
TTGGCCGATGCGAACCGTAAAACAAAACCAACGGCTGATCATAAGACCAAAAGACGAATGCATCAACTTGCCATAAAGATAGGCTGGGCAAGATAGTACGCGCCCGCATTCAATGTGTGATTGGCCACATCACATCTGGCAGAAATTTTACCGCCAAGGTTCGAAAGTTCGCGCGCGAACTCCGGACCCGTTATCACACACTTAACAAGTCAAAGCTGCTGACCATCAGGCAGCATATTGTTGAGAGAATACGGATACTATATGACGCTAAGAGAAGTCTAGAACTGAGGGAGAGATGGGTCAGAGAAAATCAACAGTTTCTCTCTGACCCATCTCGACTCTTCCAAGACCCTCCAGTTACTGTCGAACACCCACCCAAACCAGAAGAGGTCGAAGTATTTTGGAGAGAAGTCTACGAAGTTCAGCATAGACTGGACGAAGACCCAGAAAATATAAATAGCTTCAAGGAGTTATGTGTTGCCCTCATAACAATTGATAAAGAATGCCCACCCATCACTACCGAGGAGGTGAAAAAAGTATTAAGAGGGATGAAGAACTATTCCGCACCGGGATCAGATTGTATCAAAACCTTCTGGTGGAAGAAGTTTTCTTCAACCCATCAGCATTTGGCTCGTATTTACACCTCATATTTGAAGTCGGAAGAGCCGATTCCAGAGTGGTTGGTGGAAGGGCGCACAATACTCCTGCCGAAAATAGGCAACTTAGCTGACCCGAAGAACTACAGGCCAATAACTTGTCTGAACACGCTTTATAAGATATTCACAGCTATTCTAAATGATAGAATTGTTCGGGCAATTGGACCTGTGTGGCAAGAAATGTATGAACATCGAGGCTCAAAGAAAGGCGTAGCCGGATGTCGGGAGAACCTGCTCATCGATAGATGTGTCTGCAAAGATGCAACATTCTACCAGCGTGACCTATCGATGGCCTGGATTGATTATCTGAAAGCTTTCGATTCTACATCCCATAGACTTATCATCTGTCTTTTGGAAATCTTAAAGGTTCATCCGCAAATAGTTAGGTGCATAGAGAGATTGATGCCGCTTTGGAAAACCAGATTTACTATCTCATCTGAAAAAAATCGTGTGACAACTAACAAGGTCACGTTCCAGAGAGGTGTTTTTCAGGGCGACACCATGAGCCCACTCCTCTTTTGCCTTACATTATTGCCACTATCTCTAGCACTACGCCATTCCGACGGGTACTTGTGC
>NC_046663.1:125944935-125949214 GCF_010883055.1 Belonocnema kinseyi
CTGAATAAGGAACTATTATTATATTATTTATCATGATTTAATTGTTTTCTTTCTTTTTTGTACATTAATGGTGCAAGTGCGTGGCATATGTACAAATAAAATAAACAATTTAAATAAAATATAATCGAATCGTATGATTTCTGGATCTTTGAATCGGTCATTAATCACTGATTCGGTCAAATCAATTAATTTCCTATACAAAAGAACAAGGAGATAATAGAATAAGTTCCTTAATATTTATAGGTCAAAACGAATATTTGAGGACTTATACTCAGGTTTTAGGTTTGTAGTTTTTTTTTTTTTTGGTAACAAAAGTGTGAATTTTTCCATGTTCCATGGGAAAATTACCAAGACGTTGCGTAAAATTGATTATTTTTTAAAGGGCATTGTCAATTCCCTATCATTTTAACGAAATTCCCAACTACCCGAAGAATATTCTGCTCTTTGACCAAATATTCCCAAAACTTTGGGAAAATTACTCAGCTCATAAGGGAAAGCCACTTTCCCAACTGAATTTGGGAATTTTTCCTAAGGAACGGTTGGGAAAATTCCAAACATTCTTTACAGTGTATGTATGCTCCACTCGGGTACTTTATATGGAATTACAAACAGGATTTAAAGTCGTTTCTACGTGGATTTGTAAATATGGATCCTCTCAAGACGTAATTTATGTGGAACTGCAAAAATAATATGAAGTGTCTTCTATATGGAATTATAAATAGGATTTTTTAATATAGCGTAAATTCCCTACCTCCATATGGAATTATATTTATGCTTCCAACGGATTTGCAGTGCTTTTTATACGGATTTATAAATAGGGCTTTTCTTACAATGCGCTAAGTCAGAGAAGGTATTATATTTGTGTCAACCCCCCCCCCCCCGTTTTTATCAAATGTCCACGTTTGGAGACCTTCTGAATCCGAAAATCAGGTTTTTACGAATCTGTCTGTTTGTCTCTTCATTCGTTAGTAAGTGTGTCTGTAGATTTGTAGTTTGTTAGCACGATTTCTTCGAAAGAGTTAACAGATTGGATTGTCTTTTGGCACACTCTTTTAGTATCTTAAAATGAAGGTCAAGTCACAACGGTGCTGAAAGTTAGTCACCTTCTCAGCATAAAACACCAACCAGCTATGACTATCGGTTGAAACTGATCGGTCCCCCCACCCCTCATTAATCAGTTTCGTGGGACTGTTGTTGCAACTAGACTCTCCACCCTAGAAGCTTTGAGAGACTATTTTAGGGAATTATCAGGAAATGAAGCAATAGGGCACCACAGCTACTATGTAGAACACGAAACGACAGAAAATTCATTGTAGAAAGTCTGTGTTACTGACGTTAGTGATATAATTTAGAAGTTAAAAAACAGTAAGGCATGTTATGAATTGTGATAATATACATTTACGGAAATGATACACAATTTGAGGAACAAACTCGAGTGCGAAGCACAAGATACGTGATGAGAATGTCCAAATAACCAAATTACTGTTGTCGATGCTTTCACCTTTAGTTTTTAAAAGTCTGTGTACAAGTGTGGGAATATACAATGACCAAGCGCCAGAACCAACAGTCGTCCGCTCAAACTTGCGTGCTGCGCGCGCGATGAGTGGCTGCTGGTGATTCCATATAGAGCCATAGGCCCGGAATTATATAAGGATCAATAAGGCTGTCCCCAAAACGAAATAAAGATACCGACAGAAGCATATACTGCCGTACAAACTAAAATGGTACATAAGCGACATTGCCGCTTAGGGCTATTCTCTAAAACTTGCCAATGAAAAAGTCGACCTAAGTGGCAATGTCACTTATGTATCTTTTTAGTTTGTACGGCAGTATAGGAAATACCACAGTGACTGCTGGTCATTCCATATAGAGCCATATAGACCCAGGAGTCTACGAGGATCAGTGAGGTATTTCCAAAAAAGCAGTAAGAATACCAACAGAAGCTTATAGAAAACGCATTAGTGGAGGAGGGTAATTCCATATAAATTCTTACATAAATACGAGTTCTATAGGCATCTGTATGCAACGTACATTGATTTTCCTTATTGAGCTTTTCTTATATATGGTTCGATATGTTATTTCATGGAGGGTTGTCATTGATGCCATTATTCGTGTTTGAAAAGAATCAAGTCTTTACACTTAGGAGCTTAATAAAGAATTTAATAGAGCAGAGACTGTTTTTTGTCCGTTAATTTGGATAAGATGGAGCTCATGATTTTTACCAGAATAAGAAAACTTCCTGACCTGATAAAACCTAAATTCCACGGTAGGGAAGTAAAAAATTTCAAACCAGCAAAATATTTAGGAGTAATATTTGAAAATAAATTAACTTGAAAATTCTATGTCGACGCAGTGGTAAAGAAAACTAAGATGGCTTATTTAACGGTTATATACATGTACAATGATAATTATACCCATACTATTATGTGCGTCAACGTTCTGGTTGTCAAGTACTATACTCAGTAGTACCATAAGGCAACTGGAAGGCCTCCAAAGGTTTCTCTGCATGTCAATCATTAGTAGTGTGAAAACAAAGGTCATCATCATTCTGGATATCCCATCGTTGCACCTTTACATTATGAAGGTTGTGGCAGTGCAGGTCTATGGAATCCTATTAGGAGGTAATCTTAGTGATCTTGAGATGACAGACCTACATGATATCATTAAGAGCATGCTATTCCAGGATACTATCCTCGCTTTATAAACTGATGTTATGTTGCACTGTTAATAGCATTGGATACATTTCCTACAGTTTAACAGTTCTAAATAAGGGACCGTACTTAAATTAAATAACAGCTCAAGGGAAAGGGAAATTTTATTATAATTTTTTAGGGGAGGGGTTTGGGGTCCTTCATTTATGTAAGTTATTTTTGGAAATCTACAAATGAAACGAATAACCCACAGTAATTGTACAGAAAGTTAATATACTAGATAATAACCAAAAAAACAAAAATCAAACTACCATATCTGTAAGTATCGAGGTTGAGCGGGAAAGTACTCGGTTATTTGATGCCCAAGCACGTGTATACACGCTTTTCCGTTTTAACAATTTATAAAACGCAAAAGTTGCTGTTTTGATCACAATTCCGGCTGATATTGGCGATGTGTACAAAAGAATATGAGGCGCATATAAAAAAAGTCACCCTAAATTTGTACCGCAACAGCCATGAGTAGAGCTGAATGACATTTGAAAAAAAATTGAAATACGAAAACTAGGTAAAATATGAGTTTACTGCGGAGTGATTTGTAGTTGAAATATCAAAAAATCAGGCAATGTTTCGAAGCAAAATCGTTTGGTAGTTCCATTTAAATAAAATGCATGAATTGTATTAAAATATTCCATAATGTTATTTGTTTTTGAGATAAATGAAAGTATGTATTTCAAATGATTTTCTTAACGATTCATTTACTATTTTTATTTATAATAACAAGGAAAGCTTAACGTCATTTCCATTAAATTATTACATGCACATACAGCGCTACCTATTTCTCTACACAATTGTTAGAAAACTGATCCATCCACCTACACGAAAAACATCCTTAATCGGTTGTATATTGTTCCTCGAAATTTTTTTCCTTCTCCTGTACAATTAGGTTGATTACACTTAACGCCGTTTAGCTTTTCTCACTTCAATCTCAATGTTTAAAATAATGATTGATTATTTTGTACCCCAATTGACTTAATGTAATTTGAACACGAAAAAAACGTATGATTCAAACAAAAAATAATGAAAAATGAAATCAACAAAAATAAAATATATTTGAAAAAAGTAATTTTTGTTTTTTAATCCGTCAACTGTATCCCCGACTCATGGATTTTCATATACTAGGCAGTCTGATAAGTACCTGAAAATTCTAAGTGATGGCATTAGTATTCACTAATGTGAACCATTTTCGTCGAGCTTGATCCTTCAAATGACGCCAGTCAAAACTTCAGCCATTTATGTTTACGCATTTACAAGTTACAGTACTGAGAAGAGACTAACCTCCGAGTTTTTTTTAATATGGAAAAATCTGAGTTTCGAGTTTTGATCAAACACTACTATCTTCGCAAGAAAACGATATCCGAGACCAAGGCCAAGTTGGATAAGTATTACCCGGGCTCTGGACCGTCGATTGGAACGAATCATAAGTGGTTTACCGAGTTTCGTTGTGGCCGTACGAGCACAGTTAATGATGAACGATCTGGGCGCCCAAAAGAGGTCACTACACCAGAAAATGTCGAAAAAATCCATGATATGATGTTGAATGATCCCAAAGTGGAATTGAGAGAGGTAGC
>NC_046663.1:125949314-125960623 GCF_010883055.1 Belonocnema kinseyi
CAATGGGTCGGAAAGGTTATGGCCTCCGTATTTTGGGATGCACATAGCATAATATTCGTGGAATATCTTGAAAAAGGTAAAACCATAACCGGAGCATACTATTTATCATTATTGGACCGATTGAAAATCGAAATCACCGAAAAACACCGCATTTGAAGAAGAAAAAACCGCTTTATCATCACGACAATGCGCCTGTTCATTCATGCTTAGTTGCACAAGCAAAATTGGATGAAATCGGCTTTGAATTGGTTCCTCAGCCACCTTATTCACCAGACCTGGCCCCCAGCGACTATTACTTGTTCCCTAACCTGAAGAGATGGCTCACCGGTAAGCGTTTTTACTCAAATGAGGAGCTCATAGCTGAAACTTAGGCGTATTTTGGAGACCTTCCGATCGAGTACGTTTCGGACGGTATCAAAAAGTTAGAAAATCGTTGGACTCGCTGTATCGACCTAAAAGGAGAGTATGTTGAAAAATAAAACCGACTTTGGCCAAAAAAACGTCTCCGTGTTTCATTTTTCAGGGACTTATCAGACTGCCTAGTACCTTCGAATTAGCTACGCTGCTTCGCGAGTCTCAAATTCCATATACAATTGAAACATGATGTAATGTAACATATAAGTTTTGGAAAGTATACAAATTTCAAAACAAGTTCTGCTATTAAATCTGCTTATAAGGAAAGTCTTTCAGGTATCCCTCGCTGATTTGATTCTCCCTTAAATATGTTGTAGAACTCGAAAAACTAAGAGACAAGTATTTTTTATATGGGCGGCAAAACGATTTAATGGGGTGACACAGCCCCTCAAAGATAGGGTTCTCAAGTGTCGATTGTATAGTATTGTGTATAAAAACTAAATTGATTTCGATCAAACATGCTGGAAAAGTTTCCTCTTGATGAAAGATCAATAACGTAATTTACTAAAAAAAATAGATATATACTGAGAGGGTAAACCACCCCTACATATCTTTAAAGTTGTGCTGAAAAATTTTTAATTCAACGAAAAAAATTTTTAAACTATACATTTTGTAGTTGAGACAAAAATAAAGTTTACGAGTTTTGCCAAAATAAGTTTAAAAAAATAATGGGGGTAGCTACCCATAAACACTTTTTATCTTATGTCTATGATAATATATACTTTCCATACATAACAAAAATTGGGAAATTTGTTTGATAACGATGAATATAAAATAGAGTCCATCCAACATGAATTAAAAATTACACGGGGGTAAACCACCCCCTAATTATATATAAAATAGCAAAATAAGTCTAAAATTGAGCAAAAAAATCCGAAAAATATGTGTTGTATACAAAAAAGAGGATGAAGGTATTTAGGTACTTTTAAGAGATAAACAGCATTGAAGAGGGTAACTACCCCTAAACTGTTTCGCATTATTAACCTTTCTAATTAAATTTTGTGCATATTATTTTCTGAGTTTGTTTAATATTAATTTTAATGCGACCTGTTGTAAATGAATCACCTTGTTTTTTTCGCAAGATAAAATTTATCACAGAATGTACAATAATATATTACTGTGCATTCTGTGATAAATTTTATCTTGCGAAAAAAACAAGGTGAATTAAACCAAGATAGAAACTGTTCCGTTTAAAGATTAAATTGAAAAATAACAGCTATGACTCGAATAATGTACGAAACCTTGCAATATAAATACCTCAGAATCCGAAAGAAGATTCATTGTCAGTCTAGTTTTCAACGCCGTCACTCTGCCATAATTCCCTTGCAATTAGTTTAGTGAAGTGTAGTTTTCAACACTGATACTTTGCCTAACCCAAAGAAGCAAAGACCGGCAAACCTCACAGGATTCGCAGAATAAATAAGAAATCACCAAACAGAACGGTAAGTGAACCAGTAAATTTTCCAATTTCGATATGATACATGAAAAGTCTGAATAGGAGATGGTGCCCTGCCTTGGTGCTACGTCTTTATATTTTCGCAAATTCTTGCACAAAAATTTTAAAATTAAGACTCAAAACATCCACCACTGAAATTTTGTAATTGTGAATTCTCTTTCGTTAAAAGAGTGTCTGCGCGGACTTACGGCACGCGACTGATGGCAATTGCACTCCGCACTTGGTCTTTGCATTTCTTCCGCATTTGGGCACAGACCTTTTAAAATTAATGGTAAACGGACCGACAACTGTAATTTTGTGATTTTGAACTCTCTTTTGTTAAAGCTATTTTGGCTTTAACGAACACATTCTCATGACGTATCTCGTGCTTCGCACTCGATTTTCTCCAACATGTAAACTTTTCTACATTATACACAACACTTTTACGTCGATTATAATACATTTTTTATGTAACTATGGCTGGGATTACTTATTAAAAAATTGCAAAATAAAAAGCAAATTGTATTTATCATGATTATTTTTGTATTTGTTTCTTATTTTGCTTTAAATTGTATTCTAAGCTGCTGTGAAACATGCATCATTTCAATAAATGTATATCATTACAATTCACAATATGCATACAAATTGAATCTTACTAATTCTTATTTCCTTGTTTTTATCATTTTTTATTTTTAATGTTGTTTTTTACTATTAAATAAAAACTATTGCGCATCTGCATAGGGTCTAACACAGGAAGCTATATAGGGTCCTATATAGGATCCTATGTCCTCTTTCGTCTTTTCTGCGCTTTTTCCAAAAAGTTCTTTTTTGCATTTTTTATCTTGTGTTTTACGATTAAAAGAAGATCTACTCGTCCAATCGAAAAATGATTAATAATAAATTTATAGATATTTTTATGCGAACAAATTTTGTCTGGTAATTTAAGTTCTTACCTTGTGTCGTTTTTTCAAATAAATTTAATATTTTTATTGCGAATGATATTTTTTACGACTAAACAAAAACTACGTGTCCTATCAAAAATTATAGCTCTTTTTTGGATGAAAAATTTTTGCCTCATTTTTTTCGTAGCTTATATCGAAAAGTAATTTATTATAAATTTGTAGTTCTTTCCAGGGTGCGCAATTTGCGCGTTTTAAATTTTTTTCGTATCTTGCATAGTTTGAGCAAAAAATGGAATTTTTCATTATTTTTGGTACGATCAACTTTGGAATATTCAACTTTTCGACCAAATTAAAAAAAGTTGTTATCGTAGTCCTGTAGGGCTTTCAAAAAGCAAAGTTTTTCTTTTCTTGGCTTTTTTTCATATCATGCGTTGTTTGGCTTTAAATGTTCATTTCAGTTTGTTCTTTGGATTTTTAAAATGCTCTAACTCTGATAATTTTCATTTTATAGAAAAAAGTCATAAAAATAAATTGTTTGGGTTTCTGAGTGCTATGAATAAACGTTCACAGAATGTTGAAATCTTAAAAAGATGTGATTTCAAAAATTTTGAAAACGCGTTCACTTTTGAATTTTAATCCAAAATAGCTGGTTCACGAACTTGTTCTTTCTTCTTAGGTCTTAAAAAAGTGTGCCAAAGCAGAATCCAATCTGATCAATTGTTTGAAAGTTATCGTGCCTACAGAATACAGACTACAGACAGACAAACTCCTTCGTAAAAAACCGTTTTTTCTGACTCAGCGGGTCTCAAAACGTAAAGATTTGATGAAAACCGACAAATCGAAATTTTACATAAAACCAATACCTTCTCATTAGATGAGAATGTAATATTTTAAAAATATTTTAACATTCAATGTTTCTTTTAAACAAAAATTTTCAACCTTTTTACAGGTTTGAAAGTGAAAGTGAATCCTTGGAATACTATAAATTTACTGCTTGCTACATTCCAAACATTAAATATAAAAGAAACTCCAATAAACACTAGGGAAATTGAAATGAAAGAACATTTTGAAGCAATTTTGTTGGATGCCATGGAAGAATTTAACGGCATGGAGATGATGGTTGAAGAGTCCTTAGATCTCTAAGAACCTTTTAAAAATTTAGATGCGCAAATCATAAAGGATGATGTTCAACACCATATTCCTGATCCGCCTTTTTCACCTAAGGATACATGCACAAAAGACGAGGAAGAAATATCATACGACTATAAATTAAGAGCAGTAGAATATTGGAGAAGTGGAAAGAAGATTTAAGTAATAAGTAAAATTTAAGTATTGAGAGTGTTCAGCAAAAATTAAGAGAAGTTTTTTCAGCAAAACAATTAAGACGTTTGGCTGATACTCTCCATGAAGGCGGTACTTATAGAGAAAAATCTGCTTGGATATGTGACATTACATTAGAGAATTTCCAAAAAGCAGTTGCTAACGGGCTAATTATTCATGATAAAGACATACTCGGGTGGGCATTACAAGCACAACAAGAAATTGGCCATGAAGATTTTCGCTTCCGCGCTTCTCGAGCATGGCTTGCTAAATTTAAAAGCAAACACAGAATCGTTTCCAGAAAAGTAAACTGGTTTGTTACCAGAAAGACATTGGAAAATGTCAACGAGTTAAAAACAAAGGCAGATGAATTTGTAGCCAGTGTGAAGCAAGAGATAGCGAATATTGGAGCACAGAATGTTTATTATTCGGATCAAAGTGGCTTTCAGTTGGAAATTCATTCCGAGAGAACTTTAACTTTTAAAGGAGAAAAAAAAGGTGGAATGCATTCTCCAGTCTATTTCGTCCACTACCCATAATTACACTATCCAACCACTTATATCTGCTGACGAGAAACTTCTTTCACCTCTATTTTTAGTTCTAAAAGAACCGAGAGGAAAATTTGGACCAGTAGTAGAAGCCAATCTGTTCAGGTATTTGGGTTTAGAGTTTGAAAAAATTATGTGCGTCACTCTACCGATTCTGTTATTTTCATGAATTACGATATCAATTTTCATATCAGGAATAATATTATGAAGCTTCAGTCTTTGGTGCATAATCAATTAAGCTCGCCAAGATATACCAATCTTTTTAAATCTTCCTGGCACAAAAGCAAATATATTGCAGAAAAAGCAGGTAAATTTGAAAATCCGGTGGACTTCAGCTTCAGTGATTCCTGTAAAACTCGTTGTTATGTATTAGGTTGTACTAATATTGCTGTAATTCGATGTTCATGGTGTAAAAAATCACTAGTTTTCAAACATTGTTTTGACGAGTATCACTATTGTTCAAAGTTTGAACAATAAATTTTTGTTTAGGGGTAGATACCCTCATCAATGCTGTTTATCTCTTAAAAGTACCTAAATAACTTTAGCCTCTTTTTTGTATGCAACACGTATTTTTACATTCTCATCCTAATGAGAAGGTATTGGTTTTATGTAAAATTTCACTTTGTCGGTTTTCATCAAATCTCCACGTTTTGAGACCCACTGAGTCAGAAAAAACGATTTTTACGAAGGTATTTGTCTGTCTGTAGTCTGTATTCAGTAGGCACGATAACTTTCGTAAAATTCATCAGATTGGATTCTGCTTTGGCACACTTTTTCAAAACCTAAAAAGAAAGAACAAGTTCGTAAACCAGCTATCTTGGATCAAAATTCAAAAAGTGAGCGCGTTTTCAAAATTTTTTAAATAACATTTTTTTAAGATTTCAACATTCTATGAACGATTATTCATAATACTCAGAAACCCAAACAATTTATTTATAGGACTTTTTTCTATAAAAAGAAAATTAGCAGAGTTAAAGCATTTTCAAAATCCAAAAAAACAAACTAAAATGAAAATTTCAAGCCAAACAACGCATGATATGAAAAAAAATCAAGAGAAGAAAAATGTTCATTTTTGAAAGCCCTACAACATGATCATAACAACTTTGTGGATCAAACCACATTTTTCAAGATTTTAAAATTCCATGTACGATTCTTCATAGTACTTAGGAACTGAAACAATTTATCCCTATGACGTTTTTGTATCAAAAGAAAATCATCAGATTTAGAGCATTTTCAAAATAAAAAAAACTAATATGGACATTTTAAGCCAAGCAACGAATGATATGAAAAAAGTCAAGAAAAGAAAAACATTTATTTTTTAAATCCCTACAAGATGATCATAACATATATTTTAATTTGGTCGAAAAGTTAAAAATTCAAAATTTGATCGTACCAAAAATGTTGGAAACCACATTTTTTCAAGATTTCAAAGTTCTATGTACGTTTGTTCATAGTATTTAGAAACTCAAACAATTTATCCCCATGACTTTTTTCTGCAGAAAGAAAATTATCGGAGTTAGAGCATTTTCAAAATCCAAAAAAATAAACTAAAATTAACATTTTAAGCCAAATAACGTATGATATGAAAAAAAGTCAACAAAAGAAAAACGTTCCTTTTTGAAAGACCTACAAGATTATTATAACAACTTTTCTAATTTGGTCGAAAAGTTGAACATTTCAAATTTGATCTTACCAGAAATAATGAAAAATCAAAAAATTCCATTTTTTGCTCAAACTATGCAAGATACGAAAAAAATGAAAAAGCGCAAATTGCGCACTCTGGAAAGAACTACAAATTTATAATAAATCACTTTTCGATATAAGCTACGAAAAAAATGAGACAAAAATTTTTCATCCAAAAAAGAGCTATAATTTTTGATAGGACACGTAGTTTTTGCTTTAGTCGTAAAAAATATCATTCGCAATAAAAATATTAAATTTATTTGAAAAAATGACACAAGGTATAAACGTGTTCGTTAAAGCCGAAAGAGCATTAACAAAATAGAGTTCAAAATCACATAATTACAGTTGTCGGTCTGTTGAACTTTGATTTCAAAAGGTCTGTGTACGAATGCGGGAGAAATGCAAAGATCGAGTGCGGAGTGCAATTGCTATCAGTCGCGTTCCGAAGGTGCGCTCAAATTCTCGAGCTAAGCTCTTTTAACGACAGAGAATTGACAATCACAAAATTACAGTGATGGATGTTTTGAGTCTTAATTTTGAAAGGTTTGCGCAAGAATGTTCCCAAATATAAAGACCGAGCGCGTAGCGCGAGGTAAATATATAATCGAGCGCGAGATATATGTACAATCGAACGGGAAGCGCGGGAACCAACAGTCATTTTTTTGTTCATGTTGGATGGTCTCCATTTTACTTCCATCTTTCTAAAACAAATTTTCCAATTTTTTTATGTATAGAAAGTATGTATCATCATAAACACAAAATAAAAAGTGTTTAGTGGTAGCTGCCCCTATTCATTAAAAAATTTGTTTGGTGAAACGCGTCAACTTTATTCGCGTACCTAAAAATTAAACAAACTTTGAAAATAATTCACACAAGATTTAATTAGAAAGGTTAATAAAACGAAACAATTTAGGGGTAGTTAGTCTCTTCAGTTCTGTTTTTCGCTCAAAAATACCTAAATACCTTCATCCTCTTTTTTGTGTACAACACATATTATTTTCGGATTTTTTTGCTCAATTTTAAACTTATTTTGCTATTTTACATATACTTAGGGCGTGGTTTAACCCCGTGTAATTTTTTTTTCATGTTGGACGGACTATATTTTACATCCATCGTTGTAAAAAAATTTCCCAATTTTGTTTATGTATGGAAAGTATATATTATCTTAGAAATAAGATAAAAAGTGTTTCGGGGTAGCTATCCCCATTAATTTTTTTAAAACTTATTTCGGCGAAACAAGTGAACTTTATTTTTGTCTCAACTACAAAATATATATTTTTGAAATTTTTTCCGTTGAATTAAAAAATTTTCAGGACGACTTTAAAAATATGTAGGGGTGGGTTACCCCCTATATATATATATATTTATTTGTTTGAGTAAATTATGTTATTCATCTTTCATCACGAGGAAACTTTTCCGCAGATATAAAAAAATACGTGTCGCTTAGTTTTTCGAGCACTACAACATATTTAAGGGAGAATCAAATCGACGAGGAACACCTGAAAGACTTACCTTGTTAGTTTCATTTCACTTAGGCCTTTTCAATCTTTAGAATTTTAACGCAAACTGTGAAATCAATGAAAAATGGTTTGCTTTCTCTCCTTAGGAATGACGGGATCTTCTGGCTGGTGTGACGGATTAATAGTTTCATTGGAATATAGATCTGGAATAGGTGAACCAGAGTGGCTGCATCGCGAGGTATAGCTGCTCTGGATAATAGACGGATTCTAGTCTATGGGACCTCAACTAAGGAGCGATCCTTCCATGAGGTAATAGCAAAGCCTCCTGGAATATCGAGGGCGCGATTTCTCATGCTCCCAAGTCACAATGTGATCACCGTGTCAAGAGCTGGATAGCACCAGGGTTGCGTGAACACCCCGGCCCTCTCCCGTCAATCGAGGCCGACACGTCGCGGTAACAAAGGAGGTGCCTGAACAGAGACTTTGCGATACCAGGTCGAATCCTATAGTACGTAGACCCGTCCCCTGCGAGCGGCATTCTGTATAGGGTGTTCCTTATTTCACTAGCTTCTGGTAAAACTAAAAGGACAACACGGAAAAAATTAATTAAAGCAATCAGGGCTTCGTTCCAGGAACCTTCTCTAACCCACCGTTAAAGTTGGGTGGATCCTCAGGGGTCAGCCTACCAGGAGCAGTGCAGATTTCTGACATCGTTGACAACTATCTTGTTACCATGATATAAGAACAGTTAACGGGGCTCTTCGTAAGGACGAGGATCTGTAGTGTTGGAGAAAAGGAGATCTCGCTTAGCGCGACTTGCAAACATCAGCTAATGCACCTCACAGGAGGCCATGGCTGCGGAAAAATCATCTAGAGCAACACCTCAAGATTGTTCTACAGGTAAGAAGAGGGTACCAAATGCATCCGGAGATTTCCCGAAATAATCTATCAATACCTGTCCAAGAACCAAGATCCCTTGTTGTACAGAGAAAGGATTAATGGCATGGGAGGATTTGGCTCCATATACAAGGAGACATGCGAAAAAAACACCAGAGGTTAGCACCAGAAAAACCAGTGGTTTCAAAGATTCAAACCCCCAGGAATACACTTTGTGACTCATATAAAGAAGAACACAAAGGTAGTCTAGTGGAATTCCGAACAAGCTACTGTACCATAGATGGGGTAAAGGAAGCTGCGGATTTTCCGTGAGGGTCTTTGACTACATCATATAAGAACAATTGATCTAGGAAAGGAGTAAAATGGTGGAACACACAGCTGGCGAAATTCCGTAAAAAGAAAGAAAGAAACAGCAAGGCTCCATAGGGAGCTGGGAAAGAATCCGGAAGCTCGCTTGGGACTTACAAGTCTTGATGATGGTGAGTTCGCCGAAGACGATTAAGCAACGCTAAACTACCTGATGGAAGCCTGCTTTCCGGGTTTTCAGTGAACTCAAACTAAATGAAAGGTGGAAGGCTGGGGCCAAGAGAGGAAAAGCCCGACTGGAAATATGTCACGAAGGTCGTGGACATTAAGAAGATGCGATGGGCCGTTGGGTCCTTCTACTTCTTTAAATCCAAGGTGGCCAACTACTTTCTGGAAAAAGACACAATCGAGTGCTCGAAAAAATTCTAAAAATCACTAAATCTTAATCATTCAAAAATCACTAAAATTTACTAACTTTTAACTAGATTTGTCTTTCAAGGGCGCGAAATTTAAATTTATATTATATTGATGAATAAAAAAAGGTAAAAAGCAATAATAATAGTCAATTATAAGTTTTAATAATTGTAAGTTTTTCTTCAGTTTGAGACATTATGGGATTGGCATAAACGTATAAATGACGTACACAATCCTGCAAATTCTATTATGTTTTTTGTAGTAAAAAGTATTTCGTTCAGCATAATCGAATACGCAAATGCTGAGAGTACCTTATTTCGAATCATTAAACCAAATTTTGAACTTAATTGTTTTCCTTGTATCGATCGCGATCCACGAAGTCAGGAAATCAAATAATGAATAAAATCAAACTGGAAACGGGTAGCATCAAACCGGACAGTAAAACGTAAAGAATCAAATCACTAGACATCTCAGCCAATGATATTGCCCTAGGAATCCACAGAAACACTGTCATTGCCTGAAAGGTTGACCCCTCACAAACTAAATTCACCTCAACGAATAAACTGCGAATTGATATTAGAGAATTCTTCTTATTGGACGGTATTCTCTAGTGTAATAATTTGATCAATCGCTATTTGAAACCAGATTGTTTGCTACCGTTCGGAACTGAAAATTAATAAATCGGAGCAAAAAGAAACAAAAATTTGAAAAATCTTTAAATTTCTCGTTAAATATTATAAAAAACACTAAATTCTGTTATTGCACAATGCGTAAAAAGAAAGCACAGCGGGCACTTCAAAAACACTAGATTTGTGTTAAAATCTACTGATGAAAATATTTAGGGCAAGCATTGTCCTAAAACACGTGCCATCGACATGGAAGGATGGCAGAGTGACCGCCGTTCCCAAAACGTCGAGAGAAACATCAGAGATTTGGTGCCTCTCCGCTGCACAGGGGCAACAGCTGGAACAGGGAGGGTAGGCTGTGAGTACCTTCTTTGATATAGAGGATGAGTTTCGCAACACCCCATCAGAAGTCATCTGTTGGGAGACTTTAAGGTGTGGATGCATATTGTGTTAAAACTAACATTAATCAAGAGAACTGAAATTTGGAAAAATCCAATAAATTAGCGGCTTTCAACGATAGTTGATAATAAGTTTTTTTCGATTCATTGAAAACAAATCTCATTATTAAACTTAAAAATCTATTAGCCCAGGGCAAAGTCGCAAGCGTTTAGGAATAAGAATAATAATTTAAGGCTCTATGAAGCGAATAGTTCGTAAGATAGTATAAAGCTTGTTTGTAAGAATACTTGTAATGGTTTATGTAAAGACTTTCAAATCCGTAAAAGGGAGATAGTATAAACAAATAAAGAATACTCTCGACCCTACGTTCAAATTTTGCCTAATTCTATTTTAACGAGGTCAAAATTTAAACGTATAAAACAAATGTGCATCTCTTTGATTTTTATCGTAAAAAAGGTCATAGAAATCTTATGAAAAGTTTTTTAGGAGTTAATTGTGCAGAAATGTCATTGTGTAACAAAATAATTGTATTGTTCACAAGGAAATCCTCTCTCGAAACTCTCCTGACCGAAACTCTATAGATCTTGACAAAAAGAAGAGAATAAGAGATATACCAAATTCAGTCCAATATCTCCTTATATTACCGGAGTAGCAAAATTTTAAATCTCGAGATGACAGTAAAAGTGATTCTAATGAAGCAAAGAAATTCGAAGAAATTATATTCTAGGTTATTACCTAGACCATACTACCTTATTATTTTAATGATTTTATTTTATTGATATGCAAAATTTCAAGAATACATTATTGTCATTCAAGGATGAATTCAATTGTTCATACTTTAATATTCCTACAAGATAAAAAAATCGATTGAATTTTACATATCTGGTGGATGTAAATAAAAGGAA
>NC_046663.1:125960723-125970692 GCF_010883055.1 Belonocnema kinseyi
GAAATCCTGCGGTTGTCCTTATGACAAATTTTTAATTATATATATATATACTCGAGTCACGGTACTACGATATTGAGTACTGCGAAATCCCGTTATTTCTACATTTGATGGTTTCATCAAATGTACAATTCATCGTCATTTTAATTTCAATTCATAATCAAATATATTCGATAGTTACGGTGGAAGACTTTATATTTGTAATGTCTTTCAACGTTTTCTTCTCTCTATTCATTTTAATAATTTTAATAATAACGGGTCAAATCGTCACTACAAACTGTCAAGATGTTAACAGTTGACATTTAAACATAGTAAATAGTCGGAGGAGTGTTATCTCCTCATGTGTTGTCACTATTAAGGGCGGTCCTGCGCTAAATGTTCGCAGTACCGCGACTCGAGGGTTTATACACACACACAAACAAACACACACACTGTTTATAGTTTTAAAAAGGGTTTAAAAACCACCGCAACACCACCACCATCTCATAAGTGCCTTGACATAGTTTCGGCACGCGGATATGGCTTTAAAGATACTAACCACTGATAGTTTTGCACATCCGAGATCACCGATCACAAGGGCAATTTCTTTAATCGAATATTTTAGATACAATGTTTGCAACTCCCTTTGAAGGTCTTGATAACTCTCCTCCTCTTCCTTCTCCGTGCCAGTCATGTTGTAGTCGGCCGCAGCCGAGAATTTGATTAAAGATTATAGTTCTTTTCTCGAAATCTGGGAGAACGAAGTTAGGCCTCGAGTATGCAATGACGATTGCTATCCGAAAATTCGGCACTTCTCGTTTTGGATAATTAACTCTATCTATCTGCGTGCATGGCACGCGCTGTACCTATCGCTGGAAACTTGTGGACGTAAAATGCGGTCACGGTAAACTGATTTTGTACATTTCTGTGAAAGTTTCCGTGCATTTTCTTGTCGAGTAGCTGTCGGCGTCATTTTCCAACCTTGACTTTCTTGACTTTGGCTCATATAGTGAAGCATCCAGATAGAGCAAAGGAGCGCTCCTTGGTCAATAATCACGTGTTTCCCTATCATTTTCAGGAGAGGATATGTGCCACTCGCAATGTTATAAGCTGTACTTAGGACAATTTCGTTATAAAGAAATTAGAGATTCAGAAGTCCGCGTTCAGATCGACGGCGTAGGATGTATCATCGCAGAACGGATGAATGAATGTGCAAGCTCTTATGTATATGCATGATTTTTCGCGTAGCGATATCAAGCGCCGTAAGCTCATTCTTCCTTTTCTAAAGCATCCCAAACGAGTGTAGTAGAACCAACGCGGCAAATACCACGCGTCGGTAAAATGACTTTCCTGTGATTGAAAATTACATCGAGATTTTTAATTTCACCAAAAATCTTTAATTTTACCCTGGCCGAAACTGTAGGATTTTTTATTTATAATTAATTGAAAATTTAAAATAATGAATCAAATAATATGTGAATACAAAAGAGTCTCTCATTTTCGTTGTTTATCGATGATTCCATCCTCTAATTTTTGAGAAAATGACAGCTATGTTCAACTTTTTTGACAACTTTCACACAAAAATATATGAAATTCGAGCTAATCCTATTTTGCCTTTTACAATTTTTCTGTTGGAACAGAAAAAATGCGGTTATCCATAAGTATATTTCATATTTTTGTTACGGAATATTTAAACATCAAAAAAATACCCATAGTATCTAACGTGTCCGGCTTGTGTTTCTTCAATATCCATGAAATTATACGAAATTTGAGCTTCGAGTGTTCGAAACCTGTCGCCCTAATCAATTTTATTTTATTCTTTCATATAATGAATTTTGCATTTTCGCGTGTAAAATTATCGGCCGAATTGGAATATTATAACAGATTCAATTTCAAAATTGATCGCTAGGTGGATTTTTACAATTTTTCGTAAAGTTACTCCGATACACGAGGTTCCTTTTATTTACATCCACCAGAGATGTAAAATTCAATCGATTTCTTTTACAGTGTAGAAATATTAAAGTATGAACAATTGAATTCATCATTAAATGACAATAATGTATTCTTGAAATTTTGCATATCAATAAAATAAAATCATTAAAATAATAAGGTAGTATGATCTATACTCTGTTCCCTGAGAGAAGATCCTCAGGCGCGCATATGGGTTGGCGTTTCTGGGTGGAGGAGAGTTCTTTCTCGTTTTTTTCACACGTAGTTTATTAAGTTTTCTTCTCATTGGTCCCTTGCTCTTAATTTAACATTGATTTCTTTCGTTAAGTTTCTTCCTAAAATAGTTTGAATGACTTTTACGAGATGTTAGCTATAAAAGAAAAGGACCTCACCGCGCGTAGGGCTCAAGTTACAGGGGTCTACGGTAGCCACTTGAATTTCTGATTCAGTCGCTCTTTTTTATAATTAAAAAATTAAAAAATAATCATCAGCAACTCTGCAATCCCCGACTCAAAAGTAATATATTCAGAATGCTCGAATTATTCTGATTCCAGCGATATGTAATTTGTCTATAAAGTTTGAGAATTGGGGAAGTAAGCAATATCAAATTGAATATTGAGCTAAAGTTTCTGCGATTAAACTTCTTCAAATTTTCAACTTTTCTAGGCAAGCAATGTATCACTGGGAACACAAAAATTCGTAGATGCGGCTTATGCTATTTTCAAATTGCTAATTGCAAAGTTTAAATTCTGTACATTTCCTTACTTTGACCTGCTGTGGACCAAAGATCCCGGCGGGGGTAACCTTATTCAGACTGAGTTTGGTAAGCAAACAGACAAGCAGTAGAAAAAATAAAGGCAGTGTCGTAAATCAATGAAAGAAAATAGTTTCTAATGAGAGTCTTTACATAAACCATTACAAGTATTCTTACAAACAAGCCTTAAACTATCTTACAAACTATTCGCTTCATACAGTCTTAAATTATTATTCTTATTTCTAAACATTTGCGCTTTTGCCCTGGGCTTCCATTTCCTCTTACCATTATCACTTTCAAATTTTGACTCTAGTTCGCAACACTACTTCGTAACTCTCCTTCTTTCGGAGTCATTTTTTGGCTTTTTTTACTATCCTGTGCAACGAGCTCTCCCTCTCTCTCTCATATCTTCTAGTTTCTACATCCATCCCTCCCCCCTTTTCTGTCCAGAAAATATTCTCTCGTCAATTATTTGCTTATTTTGCCTGGAAAAACACTTTTCTCGTACACTTTTCGCCATTGGAAAGAAAATTGGAGCTAACTTCGCACATCCGACTTCAGATTCGGATTTATCGACCCAAAATACGTGAGAATTGATTAGTCTGCCCCAATGAAAATTCTTATATAGCTTCCAATATAGGAACCTACATAGGATCCTCTTTAGGACCCTACTTAGGAACCTATATGTTTCACCTATAGGTGTCAGCTGTAGGAAATGTAATGGGATCCTATAAAGGTAGAGCACCTACATAGACGGGTATGTGCACCCGTCATTTTCGGTCCATGGAGTAGAGGGGGTATATATAAAACGTGTGCATTAAACGCGAGGATTGAAGCTTGACTGTGATAAAATGAGCTTTTTATATTAATAAATAATAGTTTGAATTTATTTATAGACATGCTAGGAAACGTGCGAATAAATATTTTTCTTTCGAAGTGTTCTGAAATGTGGTGTGGAAGCTGCAATTGTGAAGACCACATAAAGCCTACACACGTGCTTATTATACGTAAGTAAATAACTTATTTATTTAAGTTAACATAGAAAAAGTATATTAGACCTAGTAAAACTAATATATTACAAAGTTTTTACAAAGTGGTGCACTCATTTTGTGTACATCATACGATGCACATGTTATGCAGTCTAAAGTGAGGTTATGTTTACCTTCATATACATTTGCAATTGGAACGTAAATACGTTAAATTACTTCTCTACATTAGTTTTACTTAGTCTAATATACTTTTTCTATGTTAATTTAAATAAATAAGTTATTTACTTACGTTCAATAAGCATCTGTGTAGGCTGCATATGGTCTTCACAATTACAGCTTCCACACCCCATTTCAGAACACTCCGAAAAAAAAAATTTATTCACACGTTTCCTACCGCGTCTATAAAGAAATTCAAACTATTATTTATTAATATAAAAAGCTAATTGATCACAGTCGAGCTTCAATTCTCGCGTTTAATGGACACGTTTTATACTCACTCGCTCTACTCCATGGACTGAAAATGGCGGGTGCACATACTCATCTTTATAGTGTCCTAATAAAGGATCCTATATAGGTTCCCGAATAGGATCCTATATAGGTTCCTCTTATATGCTCCTGTATGGGACCAAATCCAGATGCGCAGTAGTATTATATAGCACCTACGGCTGCGCATAATTTTTTTGATCCTCCAGCATCTAGCCGATAACAAAATTCTAATAAAATTCAATAATTTGCACTTCCATCTTTGTACTTCCGTCTTTGTAGTTATTCCACATCTGTGCATTCACCTTTTAAAATTAAAGGTCAAACCATTGACAACTTTATTTTGGTAATTGTGAATTTTCTTTTCTTAAAGATAAAAAGATCATTTTCTTGTAGTGTGTCGATTAAACCAAAAAATATAAATATGTGGATACACAAGAGGTTCAATATAAGACCCGCTTCGGGGGTTGGCTCGCACTGGCCGTTGATCATAATCAGTCTTTTGAAACGAAACAGTCAGGGCTGTATGAACCCTTTTTGTTGGATTTTACTCCGTAGTAAAAATTATTATTTTTATTTTAGTTTTGTCCATTTTCTTGTACTATACATATAATAATTCAAACTTGAAGACAAAATTAAATGTCATCACTACATATCAATTTTAGAGAAAACTCCAAGTTTGGTCTTCAACATCAAAATGTATTCAAGTGGTTCATATGTACTCAAAATTTATGAAATCTGAATTAAAAGTAAAGACGGATTTTTTACAAAAGATTTGATTCTTTAACAAACAAAATAAAACGAATTTGCAAGAAAAAGAAAAATTTTCAATAAAACAGTTTAATTTACTAAGAATTGCATTTTTGACAGAGTAGTTCAATTATCAACAAAGTAGTTCATTTTAGACCAAAAAACATGAATTAACAACCAGCATTTAGTTACATTTACAGCCAAAAGGTCGAATTACCCACAAGTTAGTAGGCTTTATAACCCGAAAATTTGCTTCCACATAAGAAAAATTAATTTCAAAAAGTTAATTTAATAATTATCTACAAAATACTTTAAGTTTTAAACAGTTTAGTTTTGTTATCAAATCTTTAAATTCTCTGCCAAAATAGTGGCATTTTCAATATAAAATAAACGATTTTTTGCATTTTTAGTCAGAAAATTTATCAAAAGAAAACCCATTCCTTTGCAATTTTTTAAAATGGGAATTAACAATAGTGTGAAATAAAGACAATGAAACAGCTAAATACTGAAAACGAACTGTCGCATATGCTAACAGCTGATAAAATTATCCGCTGCGGTTACTGCCTGCTTTTATCGCTTCGCTACTGGTATCGATGCATTGTTGACACTTCCAAAGAACTGAGAAACTGCTTGGGCTAGCAGTTCTAGGAAAAAACTAAATCAGTCGGCCTTATATTGGAGTTTTTGTGTATAAGTTGGATCCTGGCCTACCACTTTTAACAGGTGCTCACTACTTGAATTCAAAATACATTTTATTTTTTCATTTCAAACTTTAATTCACGGCCAAGAATTAAGGACCAGTCGTAGGACAAGTTCGACGAAAATTGATTCAGGTGAGCCCTGATTTAGGCGAACATTTTTTTAAATTAACATTCTATTGTATCTTGAGTTAGTTTTTCAAAAATTTTATTTTTTACGATTAACAGAAAAATAACGCATTCTATGAAAAAATGATAACTAATAAAGGTTTAGATGTTTTTTAGTTGACGTATTTTCGTTATTAAAAAAAAGATTCTTTTTTAAAAGTTTAATTAAATTTAAACAATTTTTTCGTATCTGCCACAGTTTGATCGCAAAATGGAATTTTATTATATTTAATAGCATTTTTTACGAAAGCGAACTATTAAGAAAACGCGACCGTCAATAACACTTTTTCATCTGCTTGAGCAGAATCATTTTTCTTTTAACATTTTTTTCATATCTCATATAGTTTTGCTAGAAAATGACAATTTTTTATATTTTATAAAGGATTTTCTATGGATACAGCCAGAACCGTTACTCAAAAAATGCTGGGTAACGGACTTGTCCTTACATTTTATGCCTTAAAACAATGTGCCAAAGGGCAATCCAATGGCATAACTTCTTCGAAAGTTACAGTGTCTACGAGGTGTGTTCAAAAAGTAAGGTGACTTTTCAATTTTCGCGGGCTACGTACATTCAAGTTTTGAATTTTTTGGTTTGTTGTGATGGTACACTGGTCACGATCATATGTTCACATTTTTGACTATATAGCTCGTGTTGTTATTCTGACAGAGGCGTAAAAGGTTAGAACGGTTTGGTGTGCTGGGCGATTTTCTTCTTTCGAAAAAAATGGAGCAAATAGTTTGCATTAAATTTTGTGTGAAAAATGGAATACAGTGCTCTAAAACTCTTGAAATGTTGACAGTTGCATACGGTGAGTCTACTCTGAGTAAGAAAAATGTGTATAAGTGGTACAAGCTGTTCCAAGTAGGCCGAGAGGATGTCGAAGACGAACCTCGCCCTGGACGTCCTAGCACGTCAACAACAGATGAAAACGTTCAAGCAGTGGAAGAAATGGTGTTGAAAAATCGCCGAATTACCATCAGAGAAGTTGCTGAAGATGTTGGCATATCGATTGGTTCATGCCATGCGATCTTTTCGGACGTTTTGGGCATGAGACCTCCATATTCACCGGATTTGGCCCCCAGTGACTTTTTTCTTTTCTTAAAACTGAAGATACCCATGAAAGGACATCGATTTTCAACGATTGAGGAGATAAAAACTCCATCGCTGAAAGAACTCAAGGCTATACCACAAAATGATTATCAGAAGTGCTTCGATGATTGGAAAAAACGATGGCACAAGTGTATTATATCTGAGGGGGATTACTTTGAAGGGGACAACATAAATAAGGAGGAATAAATGAATATTTTTTTGAGAAAACCATAAAGTCACCTTATTTTTTGAACACACCTCGTATATAAGTAAAAACAAATTTTGTGTGTGTGTTTCTGTTGTTGATTCTACATGTTTTGCCGAAAGTTGCGCACCTCAGCGCGACACATTCGGAGAGTTCAGAATTATTTTCATAACCTCTGTGAAACTTTCGCCGAAATCTGTTTAATCATTAACCGTTGCAGGTCTTATCTGCAGCAAACTTTTACTTTTTTCTGTGATTTTTTCAAATCTGGTGTCCCGAGTTATAGCTCGAACGCATTCATACTCTGCCTTTTTTCCATTGCTGCTAAAGAAGCCGTAATAGACGACAGAAACAAAATTTATCTTCATTTTTTCTGTGATATTAGTGCATTATAATATCGTGCAAAGCTCCGGGACTTGATCGTACGTTCTCATATTGCGCTTTCTTGCAATATAGAGGTTTTGCAATATCATTGTGCAATATCTTTTTCTCCGTGTGTTTAGAAAGAATTAATAGATTATTTTAATCTATATCTTAACGCTAAATTTTAGACCTTTTATTACTTAAATTTAAAAAAAAGTATATTGCCGAAAGCATTAGCATGAGATCTGCTATTTTTGAACATTCGCTAAAACGCTCAGAATGTTTTTAAAACCAAGTATAACATTTTTTCTTTAAAATACCTGATAGCATATCGAAATTTGGTAAAAAAAATTAGCTCTATGCGAATTGCAAACTAATAGATGAATAATGATCAAATATCGCCAAAGAACTGTATACAAAATTACGAGTTTCTGTTCTTTTTATGTTTTTGCAAGTGCGCAATATGATTTTTTCATTTTTTACGCGATATTGAACATTAAATATTAAATAGCTCCGAGAATATTAATGTTACCAAAAAAGTTAGTTTCAGAAACAGCGCTTCAAAATACATGAGGAGATGCTAAGATAATAAAATAAGTGGACATTTAAAAAATTAAAAACAAAAGTTTCAGTGGTGCTGGAAAGTTTTTAAAACTATAAAAGTTATTAAGTGTTTGAAATTTACTCTATAGGTATAAAAATCATATATTTTTTTGGTACTATTTCAGGTAGCAAGTAAAAATATTAAATTTAAAATGATGAAAAAAGTTTCTGCTGAATAAAGAAATTAGTTTTTAATTAAGGAAAAAATAAACAAAATTAAAAATAATGACAATTTTGACAACTTATTTTGTATTAACAATGATATTCCCGTACAAAAGGACCGCCAAGTTCAATACGCCCTAACCAGGTAAAATATACGTGTAATTTATTTTATGCCATCCCGATTTTGGGGAATTCCGTAAATCTGGGAACTGGAAATAAGAAGGAAAGTATCATAAAAAATGGAAGACAAGTGCTTATTATTAATTTAATTATTAAGAATAGATTTAATGCGGATATTGTAAGTATGTGTATTTATAAAAACTTAATAAAATTAAGTTTTTCAGTCGTATAATTTATTAATCATAGAAAATAAACTTGCATAATTCTTGCTTATTGTATAAATAATAACAAATAAATATATGGCTGCATAAGCAGAGCTTTCAAGGTTGAAAAAATGTTTAAAAATACAATTATTACATTTCCTTGATAATTAAAAAAAAATGTTGTGCCTTTTTGAAGCAAAATATTTAAGGAAAAGGAATTCAATAAGATTTTTTAAAAGTTTATTAAGAATGTATTTCATGTTACTAAAAAATAATTAACAAATTGACAATTAAACATTTAAAGAATATTATAATTGTGAATGCAAGGTGGAAGCAGACAAATATTTTTTAACCGACTACCGTGAGAATCACTTTCAACTTGCAAGTTCTTGCACTCCACTTTTCTTTACAGAATTCTTTTTTTCTTCTGATTTTGAAGTATTTGATATTCGAAAGAAAAATAAAGTAACGAGCACTTTTTGAAATAGGTAATATTCAAACTAGGTATTCAAACTAGGATCTCGAAAGTTCTTTATTTTTTATCAGCTTTAGACCATCTCTAAGCGGATTAAACCTTTAAAGAAACAGAGTATTGGGCCCTTTGTGATATAAGTGAAGTTCAATTTTTTTTACATGTTTTAAATTGCTATTTTAGACAATCTATTCCACATTTAAAACTGAGTAAAGAAACGTATAATAAAATAATTTCGATAAAATGAAAACTGTGCATTTTATGAACGTTTTCCTATAGCAGAAAATTATTTTTTTGTCATTCATGTTATTAAAGCATTTTTGCACTTGACTTTTCTTTATTATTTATTATGTTTGGATCGCTTTTATGCGTTTTAAATATTGTAAGACAATAAGTATTGAGTCCGTTATTAAATAAGTGGAACTTAATTCGCTGTTTCACATATTTTAAATTATTGCTAAAGAAGTAAGATTTTGCACTAAAAACTTAGAGATTATTATAAGAGAGTGGGATACTATAAAAGAGTGGGATACATTGATAACTGCGCATTTATAGAGGTTTCTGTATAGAAGAAAATAGTTTTTGTCATCAAGCTTATTCAAGCATTTTTGCACTTGAAATTTTTTTAGAAATTTGAAATTTTAAAAGAGTGGAATAGTATTATAAAAGAGTGGGATACTATTATAAAAGATTGAGGTAGTATTATAAAAAGTGGGATACTATAAAAGAGTGGGATAAATTGATAACTGCGCATTTATAGAGGTTTTTGTAGAGAAGAAAATTTTTTTGTCATCAAGCTTATTAAAGCATTTTTGCACTTGAAATTTCTTTAGTGTTTAATACTTTTAAATATTTAAAGAAAAAAAGCCTCCGAGCCTTTTTTGAAATAACTAAGACATAATTCTCAAATCTTTCTAAATAAAAAATGGTCTATTAAAGTCTCTTAAAAATGTTCAGTTCCCATTAAGGGAGGGGGGGGGGGG
>NC_046663.1:125970718-125976629 GCF_010883055.1 Belonocnema kinseyi
GGACGTTAATTCGTGCAAAAAAGGCATATATTTTTGAATTTTTTTTTACGACACAGTTAAAATATATTTATTAAAAGCAATGGTATATTTAAGTATAGCATTCGAAGAGTATTTTGTGAAATTTTCATGTAAAAATATTTTTAAATACGGCAATGGCAGAAATTATTGGGAAGCGTCTTGGAAAAAAGTAGAATTGTGGTGCCCCTGATAACTCGATGCTGCATTATCTTAATTCAAAAAATCAAATTTATTTCGTTAGATAATTGATTTCCCCAGGTAACGCTTGGAGGGTTTTTCAAAATTTCAATTTTTCACATTTTGGGAGCACTTTCAATTGAAAAACGCGTTTTTTTGCGAAAAAAATGAGGTAATTTGTTATTGTAAATTAACAAATATTAATCATTTTGAAAAAAACTTTCCAGCGTTACCTTGTAAATTATGTAGAGAAACAGTGTTCCAAATTTCAAAAGGATCGGTGCAGCAATTTTGAAGTTATGAGGGGTACCACCGACTTTGGAAACGTGAGCTGTGGGAAAAACGCTACTAAACAATTTGGAATAAAACATTCATAAGCGAGTTTTATCGAATTTCCGCACACTAAATCATCGATGCCAGGTTCAACGACGAATCCTGCCTTCTTTTGTCTGTTTTTCAGCTCTGAGTCGTGTTTTCCTGCGCTGAGCCGTGTATAAGGCGCGGTTTCTAAAACCGCTGTATCCTTGTTAGTTTGGCTCCGATTCATCTCAAATTTTCACACAATATTCTTGAAAGGTTCTCCATTCAGAAAATCAAATTTAAGAAAATTCACAAAAAAATCATTTAAAAACTTCCCCCCCCCCCCCCAAACTACTCAATTATCATCAGAAAGATATTTTTAAAAACATGGAGTTCAACAGCTTTTAATTTGAAGACGGTTGAGGCTCACTATAAGATGGTCCCACGCTGCCTTGCAATACTAGGGCTAGATTTTGTCAACGAGATCCAAGTGCTTCGATAGCAAAGTTGGTAGAGCACGCGGTTAGAACACACACATACGTTAAGTTGAGGCACTACTTTATTGTTCCGATACTACATATTTTTAGATTAAGAAAATTTATCTTTGAAGTGTGTCAGAAATAATTTCTTGGGAGTAAACTATGTTCTGCATTTGAATGCAATACTATATGAAGTAATGCAATAAAGTTTGAGAGTATTACAACAGTTTCACCAAATAAAATGTATTAACGATTAGAAAGAATATTTATTGGTACATTATTTGGTATGCGGTCCTAGATGCGCACTAGACGCTTCCTAGATTTACATTATACGTTCCCTAGATGCGCATTAGACGTTTTCTAGATGCCAACTTGCCGTTCCCTAGAAGCGAACTACACACAGGTATAGATATTAATAGGGCGACTTAAGAAGAAGTTACCGCTTTACTGCTTACCTCATAAAAATAGGACTGAGGACGGTGACCCTTGTGATTCTATTAGTCATCTAGTAATAATCTAACAAGGGGTCAATTATAGATGATGTGTTCCTAGACGATGTCATCTACAACTCGTCTAGATTTTCCGTAGGTATGCCCGATGCCAGTCATGGGAGAACACTGATATCTCTGACATGCGCAGTATTGATTCCTGTGTATTTTTAGGTTGACACATTGGGAATTTTAAATGTGAATAAAAAATTGAGGATTATTTCTCAAGTGAACCTACCTAAAAACTTTAGGTTTTCACATCGGGTTTATATTGGGTAAATTTATTACCCTTTTGGATACGATGCCCCATACCAAATTTTGGGTACATCGAACAATTAGTTTGCACATGCGCGAAGTTGAAAGTTTGGACTACAGCTCGCGCGCCGTAGGCTTTGAATGCCTGTAACTATTATCTACTACATGCAAATTACTTTTATATGGAGTCACTGGATTCGTATTTTTACGCGTTTTTCGATAAAAATAATCAAAATATTTCAAACTCAAAATTTGACCAAAATTTTTCAAAATTAACCATAAAATAATTTTTTTCAACTTTGGACCATTTTTATTTTTCTATAAATAGACTTAAAACTAACCTTTTTCATGTACTAAAATCCCACGAAAGGGAATTATGGGACGAGGCTTGGTTTTCGAGTTGCAGAACAAAACTTGAATAGAGGCATCCTCATAGCGCGCCACACGCTAGAATAAAGCTCAATGCGACTTCTAAATTTCTACTTAAACGATACTTAATAGTTTAGAAGCCACCTAATTTTTGCAGTAGGGATTTTCTTTTTTGGAAACAGTTTTACCTTTTTATTTTTGGCGTATTTGAAAAAAGCCATAGAAATTTCAGTTCCTTTAGCAATGATTTGGCCGTCGTTGTTTGAAAAAAAGCCTGATATTGTTTTGTGCCGGGAATTGCAATTACTTTATTAAGTCTTTCTTGAAGTTTTATAAGGTCATCCCAGTTTGATTTGACTTAGAACTAAATAGTATAACCGTTTCTTTGAGACTTTCGCGTGCCCATGCAAATAAAGCATAAGCATTTAGAATCTGATTTTCCGATGAATGCTGTAAGCTATAGCTTTTGCGACTAGTCGTTTTAGATTTTCGCCAATACCACCACATGCCTCTTTGCCATCGGCAATAGCATGAACGTACCATGCTGCAGAAATGCCAAAATCTTGATCACGGTGAAAAAGGTTTGCAAAGCTGTACTTGTTTTTAAAATGCTGTCCTGCTCCATCAGTAAAGTAAAAAAAAATTATTCGGTGAAAAATTTTCTTTAAAGTTCTTAATTATTATAGTCTGATAGCTTTGTACGGCAACAGTATCGTGGCTTAAATTGTCAGATAAGATGGCCATATTTATATTATTTTTTAAATAGTAAAGGACTACAGTAAATATGATTGTCTGATCATTATTCCGATGTTGGTTTTGGATAGCATTTTGCACAACGAAAGCGAAGTTGTCCGAAAAATCAAATTGAATTAAGAACTCACCCTCTTCTAGCTTATTTCTAAGCTCTTTCCTAAAGAGTGATTATTGTTTTGCATTAAATGAATGGGATTTGAGCTTAAAAGGTTTTTTTACATAAGTGTTCTATGAAATCATCATTTAACTTAAAACAATCATGATAATCTTTTAAAAGGATGCCGAAATTTTGCAAGATTGCATAATACCAATCGTTTCTGAACTTGTTTACGGAATTGAAAATTCTGGATCATCGTCCATTTTTTGTACTTGTTCATTATTTGTATCTATTTGTGCTTCATCCCTCTAAGTTAGGTTAACTTCATTTCGAGATAAATGTGCATCAAATTGACTGAATTTTTTTCTGCAATTTGAACAAATCATTGCATTTTTTCCAATTTGTGTAAACTTCTTTCTTATATTAGACGATACAGCTCTTAGTGCCTTGATTTTACATTATTTTGTTCCTGAAAATTATTGACACATTTATGTTTAAAATTACTTTTTGGAGCCATAATAAAACAATATCAGTTATATTTTTATTAAAGATACTAGACCTGAAATTTTCGAATTAGGTCTTCACTCTTATAGAGTGTGAACTCTGTCTCGTTTGCGAGTAAGTTCAATATTCGCCACCTATCAGTTAACATGCAAAGTTTCGAAAATTCGCGGGAATTTTTAAAACTGTAAATATAAACTTTCGTACTTTCTACTACAATTTAGAAGCTCACTAAGTAAAATTTCTTCACATATTATAATTTGTAATTTTTCAGTAACTTTGAATAAAAATATCTTCGAAATACAGCAGGAATATAATAAGGAGTTGAGATTTTTTCTTTATTTTAACAAAATTTTGTTATTGCACTCCAGAAAGTTCACCCTCTAGGTCATTATGGTAGCGTGCGTCGCACTACGAGGAGTTTAAAATGTTTCGTTTGTTTTTATCGAAAAGTGCGTAAAAACACGAATTCAGCGAGTTCATATAAAAGTAATTTGCCTATTGTAGATAATAGTTACAGGCATTCAAAGCCTAGGGTGAGCGAGCTGTAGTCCAAACTTCCACCTTCGCGCATGACCAAACTAATAAATCGATGTACCTAAAATTTGGTATGAGGCATCCGATTCAATAGAACAATAACTTTTCCCAATATAAACCTGATATAAAAACTTAACATTTTTAGGTGGGGTTACTTCAGAAATAATGCCCCAAATGGAACTGTGATTTTCTATTTTTCTTTTTGTTTATTGACAAGTCTGAATGATTTTCGAAGAGAATAATATCACTGCCATTGAAATAAATAAATAATGTTTGCTTGGAATAATAATCGTGGTCTTGGAAGGGAAAAAGTGTATAAGCGATAAAAGAATGCTGCTGGTAACTCGCTCTTGTTGAATATTTACTAAACCTATTCATTTTCATACTTCAAGAGTTGATAATAATTTTGAAAATATCCTTAAAATTACTTATTAAATTATTTACAAATTTTGCCTTGATCTAAATTATAATAATTTTATAACTCATTATTATATCATACAAAATTATAGACATGTCGTTGTACATATTTGTTGAGTTGTAACGTACAAGGCAAATACGGAAATGGCGCATTACGTAGAATCGAATATATAAAGATAAGTATTTCAAAAAAACCATACTTTCGCTTTATAGAACAATAATATTCTTCATATACCCAGAATCTAAAACGCCCTCAGAAAGGTTAGAATAATGCACTTCAAAAAAATTTATATTTTTTCGTCAAAAGAAAAATACAGACTTTGCTGTTAGTAGAAAGAATATTATGATTTAAATATCTTGAAGGAGAGAAGTAAATTTATTATTCTTAGATTTCGAGATAGTAAAGAGAGATTCAATGTACAAATTAATTGAAATTAAAATCATTCTACGCAGCATACTGAAAACTCAGTATGGAACCATTTTTTGCAAGAAAAATTTGCAAAATTTGCTAAATAATGTTCTTTTGCCGAAAAAAGAGAATTTATTTAGAAGTGGAGTAGTCGTCTATAATTTTAAATATCAATTCCTGAAGTATCAAAATGAATAAGTTCATTAAATTTTCAACTAGAGCGAGTTCACCGTGGCACCCTTTTATCACAATGACCTGTCACCGCGAAACCTCTTCCCGGGTCCACAAAAAATGCAATGCACCTTTTTAAAATCCTAATCCCGATTTATCAAATTTTAGTGACGAAATTTGAGTATTTCAAAGATTTCCACTGAACCATTTAAATAAGAAAAATGCAGAAAAGTACTGTAAATCGAAAAGTTTTTGTGTGACCGCTATAACAAACGTATAAAAAGGTCTACCAAAGGATTCTGCTTCTAAACATAACTGAATTTTTAAAAATTGTACAACTTTTTGGACATGTCGTAAACCTTTTTTTTAAATTATTGAAACAATTATATACGCGCTAACGTCAGGGTAGGACTACCAACATTTAAAGATGAAAAATAGATCATTGATCATTTTTTAATCATCCCTCAGGACTTTTTGAAAAATGGCAGCGAATCGAAAACGTCAGGTTATGACTACTAAACACCACCATGTGACCACCAAAACAGTTGAAAAAGAAACATGAAGGATTTATCTTTTTTGAGTCATCCCCCACTACTTTCAGGAAAATTGCTATAAATCGCAAAGTTCTAATTTTGATATTTTTTGCTCATACCGCGATAATGAATTTTTTAGGTTTTGCCCCACCCCTGTTGAAAAAGCATCTGTAAATCCCAAAGTTTTTGGGTCGCTAAAGTACCAAATGTTGAAATTGTATTACCAAACGATTCTGCTTCATGCCACAGTCTCATTTTTTGTGTTTTAAAACCTATGCCGAATTTGAGCCCTATGCCTATTTGGATCTTACGTCAATTTTGGACCCTATCCAAATTTTGGCTTCTATGTCAGATTTGGGCCTTATCACCCAATTTTTGTACACTTCAAAGAAAGGGAAAGAAATAAC
>NC_046663.1:125976729-125980195 GCF_010883055.1 Belonocnema kinseyi
TACACTGTAAAAAAAGCTTGTGGGATTTTAGTACGCTAAACGTATGTAAAAAGTAGACTCACGCACAGCGGCGTGAAATTTGTATAGAAATGTCTAACATTGAACAAAAGTGTAAAATTTTCAACTGAACTGAAATTTAATGTGTGAAGTAAAATTGAACAACGGAAAGTGAAAAATTTCTCCAAAATATCAATCTACCCTCAAATACTTAAATCTTTAAGATCATATTATAAATATATTTATAATTACGCAAGCGTAAATGGCACACAATTTATAATTTAAAATCAGTCACTCGCATTCATGCTTTAGCCGAAAGTGAGTAATGAAGTTTGCAAATTAAAATGCACGCTCGCTCATGACACGCGAACGAAAGAGCGAAAAAAAAGCTTTATCGCCAAAATTACACAAATGTGGAATATTATACAAACGAATTTAAAATTACTATAAAATGGACAAATTTTTGTTATAAAATAGAAATGTATGCGTAATCGGTAATTTTACCAGTCTGGGGAATTTTACTATGTATAGCGTGAGTCCTTTTTTTACACACTCTGAACGTAGTGATTTTCAACACGTCGTATGAATTTATGCAAAGTCATAGATTTTAGAACGTACATTTTACAGTGTAGTCGAGCAGTCAGGCGTGAACAAACAAAAGTGGAGCAGGCTATAATGAGTTACTTCTCACCCACCCTCAGCCCCGAAATCGGCGCTATAGAAGAGTTTCAATGTATTTGTGTGAAAGTAAACTATTAAAAAATATGATTCACCAAGTTTCAGCTCATTCGGTGAAAGCGGTAAGATTTGACAGCCCTTAAAAAGTTTGAAATTTCGGAAAAATGCGCCATTTTCGAAAAGTTTCAGAAACCTTCAGTCTTGATCAATTTTGATCCCCAAGGTCGCATTTTTTTCTTTATTACTCCAGCTTTAATTTAAAAATTCGTCCTAATGCTTTTACGCAGTTGCAGCGTGCGTACAGAGCAATTAGTACTTGCAATTTTTCGTAAAAATGAAGGCATTTTCCGGACGCTAATGTAACGTTAATTAGAGACTGTGTAGGATCTGCGACGTCGCAATTTCTTTGTTTTGAGGCGTTCTTTCATTTCGTTTTTGGTATTTTCGATTTTATGCAGTACAAGCTGAGATATGCGAATTTTAAGATGACACTTTTTTAAAAATAGCCTATATTGATACCCCAAGATCTTATTTCTGGCAGCACTCATTTTCACGAAATTTCACAAAATAATCTTCAAACGTCCCTCAAGAAAACTCATAACAACTGAAAGGTATTTGGGCCTCGTTCCGCAGATATGAATCTTTTTCTTTTGGTGTTTTAACTGTGTTGAGCTCCAGGCTAGTCGCCGCTCGGCTGGCATAGTAGTGCGGTGGTGCCACGTAATAGACTCATTGTCAGCTGTTCTCCATGAAAAACCACGAACTTCTGAGTACATGCACACGTTGTTATTAACTTCATGATAAACTATTTTCAAGATTGATTTACGACACTGCGGGGCAATGGGATTTACGTTTTCTACTACTTTTTCTGTTTGAAAAAAATTATTTTGCAATTAGCGATTTGAAAATAGCATTATCAATATCTACGAGTTTTTCCGATTCCAATGATATATTACTTGCCTGGGAAAGTTGAAAATTTTGAAGAGGTTCCAATGAAGAAGCTTTAGCATAATATTGAATTTGATATTGATTACTTCCCCTATTTTCAAAGCTTATGTTCAAATTACCTAAGTCGGTAATTGAAGAATTATTAATTTCTTAATTACAAAACCAGCGAGTAAGTGAAAAACACAAGTGGCTACAGTAGACCCCTATAATTTGAGACCTGCGGGCTGACATCTCATAAAAATTATTCAAACTGTTTAAAAAAAGAAACTACGTGTGAATAGTTTAGAACTTGTTTTGTGAAAAATAACGAGGAAATGAATTAAAAAATTGGAGGACGTTTTAAAACAATTTGGTTGCTTGGATAATTGGTGAAAACATGAAAATTCAGTACTTTCGAAGGGTCAGAATCAACGGCTGAGGTTATCTTGGTAAAGTTGAATGCTCTTTAGATTTTCATTGTTTTTGGGATAATGTTGTAAATTCGCATAACTCAGCTTGTAGTGGATGAAATCGAAAAAACCAAAAACGAGGTGAAAGATCACTTTAAGACGAACAAATTCCGATGACGCAGATCCAACGCAGTTTCTAATTAATATTACAGTAGCGTCCGGAAAATAACCTCATTTTTTCAAAAAATTGCAAATACTAATTGGTCTGTGCACACACTGCAATGGCGTAAAAGCAATAGGACGAATTTTTAAAGTACAGCTGGAGTAATAAGGAAAAATGCGACCTTATGGATATAAATTGATCAAGACTAAAGGATTCTAGAATTTTTCGAAAATGGCACTTTTTTCTGAAATTTCGAACTTGCAAGGGCTTTCAAATCTGACCGTTTTCACCGAATGAGCTGAAACTAGGTGAATCGTCTTTTTCCATAGAGTACTTTATCTCAAAATATACTTGACCGTACACGGAAAAAATGTGAATAGAAGGAGGTACCAGATATTGTAGAACAGAACCACCAATATTGAGCGCGTGAGCTGGACCTCTATCGGTTCGGAAATAGAACTACGGTACTTTAATTCTTCTGGGTCTCGTTTGATTCGGTTGGCGAACGCATGACGTACCAGTATCTAGACAACATTGATTTTGCGGATTCGGGAGCAGAATAGACCAGCATAGAGAGCGCGCGCTGTTCAATGCTGGCATGCCAGCAGTTTGGTAACGCAGCACGTGATGCGTTAACGTATCGTGTCATGCTTCTACCAAACTGCTGGCATACCAGCAGGAAGCAGTATCTGGTATCCCCTTCTACTCAGATTTTTTCTGTGTAGGTCAGGTACAACCTGGAAATCAGAAAGAAGTATGGAACTTTTAAAATTAACTTTTGCGGTACACTGATATAATATTCATAATAGACCTTCATTGGCCGTGTGTTTCTAATTATTTTTTTTCAGCTGCTTCTTCTTGATGATTATCTGTTTGGTTATAAATTTGATTATTTATTTAAAAATTCAACAATTTTGTTAAAAAGTTATCCTATTTGGTTAAAAATTCGTCTCTGTGGGTTGAAAATTCAAGTATTTTTTATATAATATTCATTTCTTGTTTACATTTCACACGGAGAAACTTCCGGTTGTAAAATTGAATATTATAATATTTATTTTTACAATAAGACATTAGAAAGCCAGGATATAAAGGGACTTTTCAAAGAATTACTACGATGAGTATTGAACTGTGTAGTTTCTATAAGCTCAAGGAAAGAATGTGAAGTTTACAAAACACAAGAGCAAAGACATTCTTTCTATGCTCATTCTACATATTTCTCATTTTTCCCATAGAAAATAGAAAAAAAATTATATGGTCGAAAGTCCAAAATATAAATAAATTCGCATTCACT
>NC_046663.1:125980295-125987493 GCF_010883055.1 Belonocnema kinseyi
CAACCGCAGGCTTTCGCCTGGAGCGGGTGCTAATTTGAAAAACTGCATTTCAGATTATTAACGAGGGAAAGCTTGGCACCCCCAAGAGCGCCGACGATAAGGACGATTGTTTTAACAGATTATTCCGTGTACAATCGTTACAACTCCCTAATAAGGTCTCTATACCTCTCTTTCCTTTCATTTTCCTTGGCTATGTTGTTTTTGTTAGCTGGTGCCGAAAATTTGACAACGAACATGGTTCGCTTCTCGAAGTCAAGAAGAACCATGTCAGGCCTCGAGTGTGCAACAGAAAAAATTGTCGAGAATATAAAGTTCCAGTATATGCGGCCCTTCTCATTCTCGACAATAGAATCGATTTCCCTACGAACATTTAGAGGAGTGATATTAGGATTAATGCCGTAAGAGTAATAGAGATGGTAATAAAGCAATCTTAGTGCCGCATTGTGCCTTTGGATGTAGGTCGTTCCCACGTGAGCTGGACAAGTATATAATATGTGAGCTTAATGCTGGGGGTGTGCATGGCACGCTCTGAAGCTATCATCGGGAATGTCTTGGCTCAAAATGCGTCGACGGTATGTTAAGGTGGAAATGACACTATCTTGGCATGACAAAACAAAACCCTCCGTACCAGACTTCAATCCGGGTGATTTAAGGAAAGCAAAAGTTAGCTCACACGACATCGACTCATCCTCCACATTTCTGTGGAAGATACCGTGCATCCTCTCATCGAAGAGCTGATCATGAAAGCTTTTCTCTTGTTCTTTCTTAATCCGGGCTTTTAGGAGTGAGTACTCGAGATAGATAAGATATGATGCATTTTGCTCACCCCTAATACTGAAGCTAAGTCCGAGTGTTTCAGCCGCTACCTCCGCTGCTTTGTAGAGAAACGCTCCTTTACCCACTTCTTCGTGCTTCCTGACCATTTTAAGAAGAGGGTCTCTTCCATTGGCGACTCTATGTGCTGTACCCAGAATAAACCTTTTGTGAAGACATTCAAGGTTCAATATTCGGCGACCACCATGACGGCGTGAGGCGTAGAGTCGCGGAACAGAATACTTAAGATGCACGCTTTTATTCATGTGCATAGCCTTTTTTGTCCCGATGTAAAGGGATCTGAGCTCATTTTACGTCCATGGAACTACACCAAATGAATAGAGTACTACCGCGACGGCAAGCATGTTCGTTGCAGATACTTTGTTCCTCGCCGACAGTTCGGAAGACCAGATCTGCCGGATAAGACGTTTGTATCTGCTTCGGAGAGTATCCTTTATAGGTGTCACATCCTGAATTCTGCTCTGTTGCACGCCCAGGTATGTATGAGTCTTTCCAGCGCAAAGGTGTCGGATAGCTCTTTTATCGACGAGCTCAGGGTCTTCAGGGATGCCACTAAGTTTTCCTCTCTTCAAATAAACCTTGGCACATTTGTTTAACCCAAATTCCATTCCAATTTCCTTAGTATATCGGTCGACAATACCTAGAGCTAGCTGTAGTTGCTCTTTGTTTTTAGCATAGATATCAAGATTGTCCACGTAAAATACATAAGTGACCTTGCACTTTCGATCTGCAGGTTTGCCACAAGTACCCGTCGGAATGTCGAAGTGTTAGAGCTAGTGGTAATAGTGTAAGGCAAAAGATGAGGGGGCTCATGGTGCCGCCCTGAAAGACACCTCTCTGAAAGGTGACCTTGTTAGTTGTCACATGATTTTTTCCAGATGAGATAGTCAATCTGGTTTTCCAAAGCGGCATCAATCTCTCTATGCACCTCACGATTTGCGGATGAAACTTCAAGCTTTCCAAAAGACAGATGATAAGTCTATGGGAGGTCGAATCGAAAGTCTTTCGACAATCAATCCAGACCATCGATATATCATGCTGGTAGAATGCTGCATCTTTGCAGACACATCTATCAGTAAGAAGGTTCTCCCGACATCCCGCTACGCTCTTTTTGAGCCTCGTTGTCCATACATTTCTTGCCACACAGGTTCAATTGCCCGAACAATCTTATCATTTAGGATAGCTGTGAATATCTTATACAGTGTGTTCAGACAAGTGATTGGCCTGTAATTCTTCGGGTCAGCTAAGTTGCCTATTTTCGGCTCATCCGACTTTAAATATGAGGTGAAATTACGGGCGAAATGCTGATGGGTTGAAGGAAACTTCTTCCACCAGAAGATCTTGATACAATCTGGTCCCGGAGCAGAATAGTTCTTCATCCCTCTTAATACATTTTTCACCTCCTAGGTAGTGATGGGTGGGCATTCTTCATCAGATCTTTAGAGGGGCATCACACAGCTCCTTGAAGTTGTTTACATTTTCGGAGCCTTCGTCCAGTCTATTCTACACTTTGTAGACTTCTCTCTAAAATACTTCGACCTCCTCTGGTTTGGGCGGGTGATCGACAGTAACTGGAGGATCTTCGAAGATTCGAGATAGGTCACAGAGTAATTATTGATTTTCTCTGACCCACCTTTCCCTCCGCTATAGACCTCTCTTGGCATCAGATAGTATCCGTATTCTCTCAACAAAATGCAGCCTGATGGTCAGCAGTTTCGACTTGTTAAGTGTGTGACAACGGGTACGGAGTTCGCGCGCGAACTTTCGAACCTTGGCGGTAAAATTCCTGCTAGATGTGCTGTAGTCAATCACACACTGATTGCGGGACGCGTACTGTCTTGCCCAGCCTATCTTTATGGCGAGTTGATACATTCGTCTTTTGGTCTTATGATCAACCGTTGGTTTTACTATACCGTTCGCATCGGCCAAAGCTCTCGCTGCATTATACACGCAATAATTGATAGCCCAGAGGTCGGATTTTTCGGAAAAATGTCCACGAATCTCAACATCCATTTTAGCCAGATCTTTAGGCTTGAGAGAAACCTTGGTGTTAATGTTTCTAAGGGTCATAAAGCATCGCTCTTCCTCTATCGGATGCCTGCCCGGGTTGGTCTTAGTGTCGCCTCTGTTTCTCTGTGTCGTTTTATTCTAGCTGTGGTGGAATAGGCGCTCCGCATACATAGCCCCTTTTTTGGAGTAGTTCGGCATGGTTTCGCAGACGTTAATGTGAAATCTGCGATGGCTCCGGGTGTTTCTCGCACCACAGAGCATTTAGTCGTGCCATGTAACCCCGTTCAGGGCCACACTCGCATCGTAGCACTTTAGCAAGTCGTGATTCAGTCGGCATTGTTGGCCGACCCATTGTCGGGAGCCCTGCGCGTTCTGTTTGTTTGAACCGCACTTAGTACAAATATGTTTGGTGTTGTCATTGTTGTTCCCACGAGAAGCTAGGGAAAGGGGTTCGGCCATCCTTGTAGAGCGCCGCATGCAAGGATAAGGCTGCGTTCTCTGAGAGGTCGCCCGGTATCCCAGAGTCACCGATCTAGACACCTCACCCAGGTGCAATTCAGAATTAGGCACGGTGTTTACATCTCGGTCTGGGGGGTTAATTCTTTCGAGACCACACCTGCAAAATTGTACGCGACTGCCTATTTATTTTTGTAACCATATTTAGCAGAAATCCTTGGTACAGGGGCCCTCTATCCGCAACCCGAGGACGCGTTCGGTGCCTTTGTCATAGGCCCTTCAGTTATATATATGGAACACCGATCTCCGGGGCGGCAGAACGGAGATATATTCGTATGATAAAACAAATTATAAGAATCAGACATTTCATCATCCGCATGAACTTCGGCTTATATGATGTCATTCGGCACTGAATTTCCTATTTTGAATTGAATTTTTTGCAAAGTATTATATTCAAATGTTTTTAGTCTCATTTTACGTTCACATTGAAAATGGTAATTTTTCTCATCCATTTTGCAACTTATGTTATTCAAACTGCTTGTTATTGCAACTACGGTTCCATTATTTCATTTTTGAATATTACTTTCTCCTAATTTCAATCTGCTATTAGAAATGATTATATGTCTAACTCTAAATGGCAGTTATTAAGTTTTTAGTATATCTATAATTGATATGGACAAAATATTTCTTCGTATCACTGTGACAATAATACTATTTTCTGGGCTATATTCTAGATTGCCATCGAACTCTTGTGGAGATCAATATTATAATGACAAATTACTAAATTTCTAAATTTTAATGCAATTTAACTATAAGAAGAACTCAAAATCTGTCAAAACTATTTTAGGTCTCATATATTTTTGTATGGAAAAAATGCATTTCGTCCCACAACTATGCGTTGCTTTAAATATATTAGATTAATGAATGTCTACGATTTTAAGATTGTGATATTTTTATCGTTTTATATTAACGCAAGGTCAGCAAAATTCACTATTTTCTAGGTATGTTAAGCTAAAGTATCCCTTAGGTGCATAGCAATATGAAAAAGATATCTTCAATTGAAATGAATATTTGGAAGAAGCTGTGTAAGTTAGAAGCCACTGCACCGTCGTCGCACGCATACGCACTTATGTCCAAACTTGCGCAGTACGTTAATAAAGATGTTAATAATATATGTATATACTGATTCACATAATGACGAAGTACTCTGTCAGTTATGTACGAAGCGGTAAAGCACACACAACCAAAGTCACTCTTTGCATCTGTTTTGTATGATACAAAGCAACGAACGAAGCAAGTACAGTCGCTTGTATTGCGCACAGGCCGATCGTTCGCTAGCCTATGAAAATGTTCACAATCCATATTAGAGATACATGGTGCACAAAATCCTTCAATACGATACATCGTCGACGATCCATCGGGCTTTTTCTATGCAATACTCAGCATTAATTATTATAAACAATGCAACGCTCTCTTGATAATCCGTGACATTGCCTTGGACAAGTAGGAACATCCATTGCACGAGCTCCTTGATTAATTTATTCTTCTTTTAGTCTCACATGCCAGAGTAAAAAGCCTTTATTAGAGATTATCGAAAACTAGTTACCGAAGAAATACTATCAAGTTTCTTAATATTAATCGCATTTCCAAAATTGAACACATCTATTGACAGAATATTAAAAATTATTTTTACCTTTTTTTATTATCGAGTGATGGAAGGCAGATACACCTACGGATATATTTTGTAAATATTTAATATCAGAATACTACTTTCGATATATTTGAAAAGCGAGCTGATGGACCTTCGACGCTTGAACAATGATCACAACGTTTGCCAATCTACCAACTAATTAACATATGGTTACAACACGCCCAATTGACTGACTCAAGACAATAATAATCACTTTACGATTATAGCCACGAAATTAAAAGCAAAAAGCCAAGATTTTTATGATAAGACACTCGACGTCGTACAACCGTCACCACCAAAGATCCTACATCAAGAATAGTGTTACTTTGTACTTTTACTCAGGAGTAATTATACTGATCGGTATCCCCACATACCGCAGTCTTTCTACGCAGCTAGCATCACAAATCTAAGAAACGTCTAATTCAGCGATTCCCAAACTAGTGCCGCCGGCCGATGAGGTTGCCGCCAGCAGGGGGATGCCAGCCTGGGCCCAGCCACTAGGCAGCCCCCCCCCCCCCCCCGCTATGAGGACCCTTTCATTGTCATGAGATTTAAGGCTAACATTACGAGTGATTAAGCATATCGTATTGTGAAAAATGTGAGAGTGGCGGCCCTGCCGCTCCCCAAAAAGTGCATAAAAAGTTTGGGAATCGCTGGTATAATCTATTCTACTACAAGCGTGCACGTGCGCATGCTAAAACGATCGAACATGGGATATCCCTCTAGCACGATAGGTCACCAGATTCTTTGAGTAGTGTCCTTATAGGAGCCACTTGAAATAAAGAATGCTTCGTTTACATCATCGTCAATGTCAAGTTCAGTTTACACTTGAAATATGGTGTACAACTCCCAAGAATTTCCATGAAATCGTTAAAATTCTATTACAATCTTTGAAATGCTTAAAATCCAATCAAATTCCTTTGGATCCTCTGAAATTTTGCATATTACTTGAAATCGGTTAAACTTATTTCAAATTTTTTTAAATCTCCGGAAGTATCTTTATATTCTTTTGAATCCCGTGAAATATTTATAGCGATCCCATGAAAAATATTATAAAAAACATTTACGGAAATCCCATGAAATTCCTTTAAAGCCATTCAAATTCCGACAAATCATTTGAAATTCCATAAAATCACGTAATTTTTTATTAGTTCTATGCGATTCTTTGAAAACATTCGAACTCCCGCCAAATATTCAGAATCATATGCATTGGTTGAAATAAATTGAGTCTTTAAATTCCTTTGAAATCTTTCGAAGTCCCCAAAAATGCCTGGAATTGGTTTAAAATCCTTTGAAACCCAATAAAGACCAATACCATTTTAAATTAGAGAAAATAGTTTTTTAGATTGTGAAACAAGAACAAAACTCTAAAGATATGTAATATATATTACCATCTCTTTCTAAAAAAATATTCGACTCTGCTGTTTTTTAGAAACTCAAAAAATGAAGAAAAGAAAAACATTTTTAGATTGAACTGTGAAATATGCGTTCCTTTATTTTCACCAAAGAATCGTACAATCTACTCCCCATATAAAAGACCCCGATTTACGATATTCCTAGAACTGATGGCCTCCGCAATTTTGTGATGAGAGGAGTCCTGGGGCAGAAGGAGAGGATGTGCTTATTCAAGCGCGAGAAACAGCTCGAGGGCGGCACTCTCAGCGCGTTAGTTGTAACAGGTTACGTAACACATCCAAATCTATCAGAAATGGTTCATGCGGCAGTACCGGTTTGAGCTTGGATTCTCCCGATTTAGGATCAAGGCCATTAAACGTTATGCCCGACACTGATCTTATATGGGGAGTTGAGTGTATTTACAAATATCAAATCATTCTGACATCCGATTCTAGAGGTCTCTGCATGTTTTAAAATGGTCTAAAGTCATTTAAAGCCCCTTGAAATATTTGAAAGATTTCGATATCCGAAAAAATCACCATAGATTTCCTTGAATTTGCTTAAGGGGATGTAATACTTCGTCGTGAGTCACCGAACTCTTTTTTTAGGAATAATAACAAAAAAATTATCGTGCCAAATAAAAATGTTATGTATGTGCACTATTTTGAGGTTAGGATCATTTTTCAGCTCTCTGTCATTTCCATAATGTAGGTCTCTGTCGTACCGATGCTGTCGGTAGCACTCATGGACATAGGAAACACGGAACTAGATATGCATCCTAACTTGGGCGACCGGGGTTGAATCCACGGGAGG
>NC_046663.1:125987503-125993163 GCF_010883055.1 Belonocnema kinseyi
GGGGGGATTCCATGAGTGGGAAGAGCCGCCATCTTACGATATGCGATTTGATTATGCGCACGAGCATTTTTGCCAACAAACTGTGCATGAAAATATAAACATGTGGGTGCTGCCATGTTTGTCGCGGGACAGCAAAAGGTGGCGGACCTCCCCCCTCATTGCATCAACTCCGCAATGGCATGCGTAGTCACTTGTTTCCTATGCCCATGGTAGCACTAAAGAATAATTATGGGAGAGAATTGGAACACACATAACCTCGAAATACACACATGTCAAATTTAGCAAAATTACCATTTTTTTAATTAACCAAAAAAAAAGTGTGCGGGGAGGTCCTTTAGCATGTACGCTATATGTCCCAAATTTTTAAGATAAAATATTTATTATTCTAGGAAAAATGCCGGGGCAATATAATACTAGTAAAATCGATCATTTTCTAAATATCACATACCCTTAAAATTCTTTTGAATTCATGTAAATCTTCACGAACTATTTGAAAAACTTAAAATATTGTAAAATCTTTAATTTAGTATGAAAACCCAAGAAACGCCTGTGAATTCCTTTTACATACTTCTTTTAAACCCCTTGAAATATTTTGAAATCTCTTCGAATTTTTTAAAATCCCTTGATGTATTTCGAAATCTCATGAAAGCTTTTGGATAACCTAAAATCTTTTAATTAACTTTATATTAATAGAGGTTAAAGCTGGCGATCTATCGTTTTGTGATAACTTTTGCTGAACTCAAAAAGGCACTGTTACTACAAAGATTATATCATAGCAGAATAAAAAAATATGTTAGAATCTTGAAAAAAAATTTTATATTTTCATTTCGATGAGATATCTCTATTCATAGCGCATTTCTAGTGCAATTCAGCCAAATACTGTAAAATGCGGCTAAAAGATTCGGTGCGGGAAATTAGTTTATCCTATAATAATTCATGATTTATTTTTCTGGATAACAAATTTTAAGATTAGCAATTGTTTTCTGGTTCAAAGATTTAGCAAAAGTTTTAAATCTTGTTTGTTGCAGTTTCGTTAGTTATAACGAATAAAAAGTGCATTTGCATAAAATTATTAGCGTTCAGGATAAACAAACGTTAATTTTAATTAAAATGGTTAGTCGGGGTGAACACTCTTCAAGAGCCAGCACTGAGAAGGCCCATTGGAAAGTGATAGAATTTTTCGATGTGTTCGATGAGAGTCATGATCCAAGAAGCTTCTTCGATCATGGAAGAGAGTGAAGGGTTGGTAAGAGGGGGGAGGGTAAGGGAAGGGTGGTATCACTTCGACAGTTGACGATTGACAAGGGCATCGACCATGATGTAAAATTATCGCATCGACCACATGCGCCAAGATCCTTAGCTTTCTGAAAAAACGATTATTGCCTTCGAATTGTTTTATCTTAAATTTTCTTGCTATTTTATTTATTTTCATTTAACTTCTTACCTTTCTCACGCAATATACTTTAAGTTCTTACTTTTCTTCATCAGTTTTGCTAATCATCATTATTCAGAACCATAATTTATTGTTTTTCATTATAAAATCTAAATTCAGTATATTCCTACTGATAGAAATCTCAGAGTATTCTCAGGCGAAATAGCCTGGCCGGTTTGAAACTATCTGCAGGTTGGATTTGAATGATTTTGTCTCAGAGATATTCAGAGAGATTGAGGTCCATTTGGTGGTCCTTTTAAGAGTGATGAGACGGTCATATAATGGTTCTTACGTATTCGTCACGTACCGGGCGGGTAGTTATTTACAGTATTTGGCGGTCGCTAACCCGACTCTCCCTTTTAAATTTTTCTTCAAATTATTAACATTTTTCTTTTTAATTAATGAATTTTCTCATTATACTTATTTATAATTATGATTTACATACTAATATATGATTTTCGAGTTAAATTTAAAAATATTTCTTTTTTCGCGTATCTCATTCCATTTACGAGAAACGTACAAATTCCAATTTTAAATATTTAAAAAAAGTTAGATATCTGAAATAATCGAAACCCATAGATTCCGAATTATGATGTTTAAGGCTGTTAACTCTGAAATTAAAAAAAGCTATTTCTAAATTTTAATGCGAAAGCTTAACAAAGGAACCTTGAGTGTCGGCTACTCTATTGAGATAGCCTTTCTGCTTATTTTTAATGATCGAATTTTTATTTCAATTTCAGCCTCTCTGCTTGTTATTTATGATCGTATTCTTATTTCAATTTCGGAAAGGACATTTTAAAGTCTTCAAAACATTTAAACCAGCTACCTGGACCTTTAAATATATCTACCTAAGTGCCTAAGGAGAATTTCTCAAAGCTGCTCAGAGCCTTCAGAATCTTGAGCATATACTCTTCGGAACAAAAATTTCTAAGTTATTGAGATTTAACTCTCCGCCTCTTCGACGCGAGAAGAAGCACGCAAAAAACGCGTTATTCGTTCGGTCGAGCAGTTGCCGCGCAGAGATTTTATAATCATTTTCTTCAGAATTTTCTGTAAATTTTGATGCAGTATTTTTACAAACCGGACGACAAACTATTTCCCTCGAAAATCACTCCATTTAGGAAATCAAAAATACCTTTCATAAATTTTGAAATAAGTAGATTATTTTACGTTGCCGTACGTTTTTATCACTTTAAATACTTTAAAGCGCTTACAAAACTGACAAATAATTACACTTTCTGTAAAGCTTTCATTCCAAACATTTTTTTAAACTTTTTTTATGAGTAGCGATTTAGCCCCACACTGTAAAGTGAATAAGTGTAAAATAAGTGAAAACAAATATGTTTATCAATAACCTAAAAATTATTTTATGAATTTGAAAAAAAAATCAAACTCATTTGAAAGTACCAACTGAAATAAACATTTTTATAATGCATATTAATATCTTAAAGTCAATAATTTTTAAGAAAACGAAGTTTTTGTTAAGTCGTTTTATAGCTTTGCATCAAAAAGTCATTCCTCATAGAGCTAATTAGTTTGAGAGAAAAAATCTTTTCAAGAAAATATAGTTACATATGTGAGAAATATAATTGTGTATGAAATTGTCGACAAACTGATTAAATTTATGCAAGTAGATAAAATCGTCAGGTTTATTCTTTGAAGTGGTACTTAAATGAAGCTATAGTTCAAAAAATATAGAAATTAAAATACATGGGTGGGTTTATAGATCCTTTAGGTTACGGCTAGGGAGAGTTGGGACAATTAAACCCCTGCCACTCTACTAGGGCCAACCGGAATAGGGAAGTCGTCACAACATTTAAACATATGCGTGACAACGCATGCGTAAGGACTAACGTCAAATCAAATTCTGATAATTAAATGGGACAAATATTCTAACCTCAACATTCGATTTTTACATTCTACTTTTCAAATATTTATAGAGTTACATACTTTTTCGCTCTATAATGATTCTTATTTATTGATAGATGTTTTAAAGAGCTAAACGATATTTAGTTCTAATATTTGTTGAGTAAAGTGTACAAATTGAAATTTAGAATTTGTATTTGACATCATTGTCATTTAAAAAATGTTCAATCGCAGAAACATCTTTTTTATTTAAAAAGAAACGTTGCACACTAAGAAAACTGTATCGCATAAATTACAATAAATAACGTAATTCCTGCGCTATATATAATAATTATCGCATTATAATAGCGCAAAATCGTGATATCGTACATTGCTAGTTTTTACATTATATACCGAATAATTGTGCAATCTACCCGGTAATAAGCGTTGAATAGAGAAAAATTAATATTTTCAAATTTCAGCGTGAAAGTGAAGATTATTTTATTCTTTTGAATGCGCGATTTTTTCATCGGTATTGAATGTCATCATAAAAATAGGGTATCTCCGAAACTTATTAATTTCTATATTCATAGTGACTGCCGCATAGTTTCCTATTCCCCAAAAGAGAACGTGTTTTCAATATATTTAATTCCTTCTAATTGTACCGATAGGCATACCTCACAGAGATATCTTGTATTCTGCAAAAGTGTTAATATTTTGAGCTTATTTAATTCCTTCTAATCAGTTCACAAAATATGTATGAAAAATTGTTTTAATTTCTTCTTGTGGAATATAAGTTTTGAAATTTTAATTCTAATCAATTCAAGTCTGCCTCGCTAGAGTTAAAATTATTTTAATTCACATATTTTACATTGATACTTTTTTTAACACGTTTAAATAAATGATTAATATACAAATAAGTATAAAATTGAATATTTTCCTAATTTATAAGTTATAAAACGATTTAATAGTAAAAAATAGTTTAAATAAATCCTTCCGTTAAATTTTAATAAGTCGATTGAGAGGAACAGGATTTGAAATTTTTCTTTACCCGTTGGAGAATTTTGAGACGGAGGAAAAATCGCGTATTCATAGGAATACAAATTCTTAATTTTTCTGAATTCAACGCTTTTTAACGGGTATAACGTAAGAATTTAAGTTTATTACGCTATCACATTGAAGTTAACCTTGTCAGATAAACTTGACATGAATCGAAGATAATTTCCGATTTTTAACTTTGCCTGGATAGTCTTTCGCCTCATAATCACTCCAGTTTTATTCCAGGTGTAGCGACAATTACGACGCCAGCGCTATCCAGCATCGTCTAACTTCATGCAATTGAGAACAATGGGTATTCCCAGCTGTCAGTCACTTTTTGCGCTTCTTCTACATCGTATTATCTAAGTTCTAATTCGTCTACAATACCCTGCCGATAAAAAAAACACTAAAAACGCATTGGCGAACGGCACTAGGCCGCCAGTGCGTTTTCAGTGGCTGTTTGTGTTGATTTTCAGCACCTAAACCGCACTGAGAAGTGATGGGACAGTCATATAATGTTCCTATTGCATTCGTCACGTACCGGGTGGGTACGCAGGTAGTTGTAACAAGAGCTGCAAGAGGGGCATGGGATATGCAAAAGTCACTCAGGCGAGCACTCAAGCATGCACAAACAAAAGCGGAGCGAGCATGAGTTAGTTTCCACCCACCGTCAGCCTCAAAATTCATATTTTTTTAATTACTTTTGAATGTCTCTGTTAGGTCAAACCGCGCATGAGCAGGTACAAAATATCAAACCAACCTTACTATACCGAGAGCGTACGGGTTCCGAACGTTATTGGCCGGTGTGTTGGGAGTTTCTAAGTATGATTTGGAAACGAACCTTCGTGGTTAAAACTGTTGTCTCTTTTGGCGTATCTCATTACATTTACGAGATATGCTATATTCACTCCAATTTTAAACATCCTTAAGAAAAAGTTAAATATCTTAAACAATCGAAACTCGTACATTATGAATTTCTAGCCTTCTCGTAGATAATTTCGAAATTTTACGAATTTTATATTTTGATTTTTAATCCCTTTCAGCTGGTCTACTTGGTAGCCTAGTCGCATTGGAATAGGCACACCGATTTTCGCTAACACTATAGTATATACTACTAACACACTTTTTCAAAGACCTCACGGACTAGATTTATTGGGTGAAATCGCCTTCTAAAAATTTTAATGGACACTTGAAAGGGAACCCTGGTATAGAAAACTAGAGGTAGAGGTAGTGCTGAAGAAGCAGCACTGAGCGGTGCAGGTGAATTGAGTCCATAATCCCTATGTTGTGTAAGAGTTGAGTTCCGGGACTTTAAACGTTATGTACGAGTTGCACTGATCTATAT
>NC_046663.1:125993263-125998083 GCF_010883055.1 Belonocnema kinseyi
AGATGGCTTGAGGCAAATTGAAAGAGGGTTTTGACATTTAGCGCCCTCCATGGTCATCCAGAGAAGTAAGTGAAACGAGCGCGAAATTCGAAATGTGTAGTATATGAGAAACAAAAGAAGGAGCATACTTTATTAGAACATTCATTAGAAGAATAACAATAAAATAAAAAATAAGTATATTCTTTTACCATCCGTACAGTATATACGTATAGTATATAAGAATGAATGAAATTTATGAAAAATGCCTGGATGAAAGGAATCGAATGAATGGAAAGAATTATGGTGGGGCTGATATTTTGTTGAAAATGCAACAATTTAAAAAAAATTCTTTATGGTTGAAAATTCATCTCAGGTGGTAGATTATTAATCTTCTTGATGACTAACTCTTCCTTTTTATTTAAAATTTATTTCGTCGGTTAATAATTGAAATATCAGGTTGACAATTTCTTTAAAAATTCAAAATTTTGTTGAAATTTCATGTAGTTTGTGAAACATTTGGTTTTTGTTTGGTAGAAAATTAATGTCCTTAATGAAAATTGAATAACTTGAAATCAATAGTTATATGTTATACATAAAATTATATTTTTTTCGATGGACATTTATTGTAGGTTAAGTTTATAGTAGATGGAGAATTTATTTAGAAATTCAAAGATTTTGGTTGACGTTTCATGTGTTTTGTGAAAAATCTTTATTTCTTGGTGCATAAAATTAATCTCTTTGGCGGAAAATAAGTCTTTATATAAAAATTCATTTTCTTAACCGAAAATTCATTTTTAGAACTAAAAATGTAACTATTCCAATTTTTACTGAAAATAATTTTGTATAGTAATTTTTACATTCTCATCAAAGAAGATATTAGATTTGTGTAAAATGTGCCCCCACCCCCCTCAGCTTTTCTCAAATGTCCACGTTTGGAGACCCTCTGGAATCGAAAAACAGGTTTTTACGAATGTGTCTGTCTGTTTGTATGTCTGTATGTCTGTCTGTGAACACGAAAACTTTCGAAAAAATTAATCTATTAGATTGCCCTTTGGCACACTCGTTTAGTGTCCAAAACTAAAGGTAAGGTTGATTAGTCAGCCATTTTTGATGAAAATTCAAAAAGTGGGCACATTTTGAATATTTTTTAGACAACTTTTTTGAAACTTCCAAAATTCTCTGTACGGTTGGTTATAGTATTCGTAAAGTTGAACAATTTATCATAATGACTTTTTTTTTAAATCAAAAATTATCGGAGTTAGAGCATTTTCCATATCCAAAAAAACAAATTAAAATGAACATTTTAAGCCAAAAAACGCATGATACGAAAAAAATCAAGAGAAGAAGAACGTTGCTTTTCGAAATCCCTACAAGATTATGATAACAATTTTTTTAATTTGGTCGAAAAGTTAAAAATTCCAAATTTTTGAAGGCCCTATAGGATTATGATACCAACTCTTTTAATTTGGTCGAAAAGTTGAACATTCCAATTTTGATCCTACCAAAAAAAATAAAAAATCCAAAACTTCCATTTTTTGGTTAAATTATGCAAGATACGAAAAAAATGAAAAAGCTTAAATTATACGCACTGGAAAAAACTACAAATTCATAATGAATCACTTTTCGACACATGTTACGAAAAAATAAACAAACTAAATGTGTGGAAGACGGTACTTGGTACAGTAAAATGTGTAATAAAAAAATGGTTTGCCTAAATAAGATATAAAAATTCGATTTTCATATTTCTTTGATAGGGCACGCGCTTTTTACATTCACACCATAATGAGAAGGTATTGGTTTCATATGAAAAATTACTTTCGCGGATTCCATCTAATATCGATGTTTTGAGATTTCCTCAGAAGGAACAAAAAGTTTTTAGGGTGGTATCAGTTTTGTCGTTGTCGTATATATACTGGATGTCTTTGGACCGACTGATTGAATCGAATTGGGCTTTGGCACACAGGTTTAGGGGCCAAAGATTTTAAAATTCCATGTACGGCTATTTATAGCACACGAGAATGCTAACAATTTATCTTGATGGATTTTTTTGATAACAAGAAAATTATCACAGTTATGGCTTTTTCAAAATACAAAATGAAAATGAAAATTCTAAACCAATCAACGCAAGATTTAAAAATAAGCAAGAAAAGGAAAACGTTACTTTTTGAAAAACTTACAAGGTCATCATTACAGGCTTTAGAATTTAAAAAAAATCGAAAATTCATCTTTTAGTCGCATAAAAAATACTGAATTATTACATTCTCATCATAATAAGAAGATATTGTTTTATGGGAAAACTGACTATCGCGGATTTCTTGAAATTTTCACTTTTCGAGAATCCCTAATTCCCAAAGAAACCGGTATTACGATGACGTCTGTCTGTCGGCCTTGTCATTATCGTCGTTGGCGTAGTATTCTGTAAAAACGGTGACATTTCAAGTTATTATTTTATTGAATTTCCCTTTGATACACTTTATAAGGATATTAAAAGAAAGGACGATTTCGTTAGCCAGCTATTTTAAATAAAAATGCAAAATTTGGAGTATTTTCAAAATTCTTAAGACCACTTTTTTAAGATTTAAAATTTTCATATAGTGCTGTTTATAGTGCACAAAAATATGAACAATTTATCTTGATGACTTTTTTTGATAACAAGAAAATTACCAGAGTTATAGCGTTTCCAAACTTTAAAAAAAAATAATAAAAACGAAAATGACTGTTCTATGTCATTCAACGCACCACATGAAAAAAGTCAACAAAAGAAAAATATTAGTTTTTAAAGACCTACACGATTACCATAACAACTTTTTGAATTTTGTTAAAAAATCGAAAATTCAAATTTTCGTCGCACAAAAATGATGTATTATTACATTCTCATCATAATGAGAAGGCATTAGTTTTATGTGAAAACTGTCTATCGCTGAATAATCTGAATAAATGTATTATAAGTTTGATACAGAAGTGTTCAACATAATATAGAAAAGTTAACATTTTGGACAAAATCGAGTGCGAAGCACGAGATACGTGATGAGAATGTGGTCGTTAAAGCCGAAGAAGCTTTTACAAAGGAGAATTCACAATCACCAAATTACAGTTGTCGATGCTTGTTTCGTTAACCTTAATAGGTCTGTGCACAAATGTGGGGCAATAGAAAGCCCGAGCCCAAAGGGCGAGAAAAACGCAGCATCGAACGCGAAGTGTGAGACAAATACACCTTCGAGCGCGAAGGGCGAGATGAATACATCGTCGAGCGCGAAGGGTGAGTAAATACATCGTCGAGCGCGAAGCGTGAGAACTAACAGTCTCGCGCCCTAGGCACACTCAAACTTGCGAGCTGCGCGGGTAGTACGCGACGAGATTGTGCCCGCGAGGCGGGCAGATTTTTAAATTTAATCTAATTTTAAATTTAATTAAAAATTTTTTCACGTAATTCGTCACGACTAAATATTTTGATAATAACTTCTCCTTGTTTAAAATTTTTTATTTACTCCTATATTCACTATTCTAAGGTTTTGAGAAGTATTCATTGATTTAAAATTGTTACGATATAGAGGTGATTTGCAGAAGATGTGGGTAAAAAATAATTAGAATCAATTCACATTAATATTTTCGTACATTTATTGCTCTTCTGACATGCAATACGGATATATTGAACCTTTGGCGTAATACAAAAATGTATATGCAATTTCTGAGCATTATATTTCAAGTCCATCATTATAACGGATTGAATTAAAATACAATTTACTGGTTCAAAAGTGAGTTCGTTTATAATTTGCAGGATTTTATAGAAAATTGACTAATGGTTTACAATTTTTATTTCCCTGTTGAAATTTGTTTTTGTTATTGAAATTTGAATACTGTCTATTCTTATTTTTATTCTCCCTTTAAAAATTCATCCCTTTTTAATAAAAATTTCATGTCTGTTGGATTTAAATGCAATTTACTTGTTCAAAAGTGAACAATTTTATTAAGAACTTATCCTGTTCGTTTAAAACTTTCAGGCTTTTATAGAAAATTGACGAATGGTTTAAAATATATATTTCCCTACTGAAAGTTCAACTGAAATGTTTTTTCAAATTGAAATTGAAATACTTTGTATTATAATTTTTATTTTACTTTTCAAAATTCATCTCTTTTTAGTAAAAATTTCATGTTTGTTGGATTAAAATGCAATTTTAATCCAACGATAAGTTCTTAATAAAATTGTTCACTTTTGAACCAGTAAATTGCATTTTAATCCAACAAACAGGAAATTTATACTAAAAAGAGATGAATTTTGGAAGGGAAAATAAAAATTAGAGTAAAAAGTATTTAAATTTCAATAACGAAAACAAAATTCTGTTGAAATTTCAGCAGGGAAATAAACATTTTAAACCATTAGTCAATTTTCTATCAAAGCCTGCAAGTTTTAAGCGAACTTACTTTTGAACCAGAATTAGTCATCAAGAAGGTTATCATTCTACCACCTGAGATGAATTTTCAACCATAAAGAATTTTTTTTTAAGCTGTTGCATTTTCAACGAAGTAATAGCCCCACCATAATTCTTTCCATTCATTCGATTCCTTCCATTCAGGCATTTTTTCATAAATTTCATTCATTTTTAAGAACTATACGTATATACTGTACAGATGGTAAAAGAATATACTTATTTTTTATTTCCTTTATATTCTTCTAATGAATATTCTAATAAAATATGCTCCTTCTTTTGTTTCTCATAAACTACACATTTCGAATTTGGCGCTCGTTTCACTTACTTCTCTGGATGACCATGAAGGGCGCTAAATGTCAAAACACTCTTTTAATTTGCTTTAAACTCCCTTTGGCTGATACACGGCTATCT
>NC_046663.1:125998183-126001777 GCF_010883055.1 Belonocnema kinseyi
CCATAATCAAATATAGTTTGAGGTTTTTGGTTTCAAGTCAAGGGTTGTCCGTGCAATGTAATCTTCGGTTCTTAATTTTGTATGAATCAATTCTTGGGATGATTCGGTTGGTTCTTCGATTGCTCTTCTTTTGAGGTCATTACCCATTGTTTGTCTTTGACGTACGTTCTCTCTTTCGAGGTCGTGATTATGACAAAAATCGTTTTCCGTAATATTTCCGTGCTCGTTAAGTTTCAGAAATGCTCAACAATTGTTTTTTGTGCAACAACAACGTCGAATTTCGTCACTTAATAGTTTGTGAAGCCTAAATTTATGTCCTTCTATGACGAAGAGAGGTTTCCTTTTTTCGCGGAACATAAACTTTCTTATAGAACTGATGTAAATTAAATTATTTAACGGGGACATGGCGAGTGTTAAATTTTCACAATCTATCAAGTGTAACTGCTTACAGCTAGAATGAGTCTCACAGAACACGTTCAGGGGAATTGAGCAGTGGAGAGGGCAATCGTCTTCATCCCTCCCGGGACTCAACTCGTACGCTACGATAATTATACCTGAGCAGTGATCCCAGATCTTAAACGAGATGTGGTCCAATACTATGACAGGGCTATGTCCGTGTGAATACAGTAGGAGACGCTGTAAATGACTGAGTTGCGCGCGCAACCCATTTCTCCTCTTCTGAATTTGAAAACTCGAAGATGCACGATTGCCGGTCGGAGTACTTCGTCGATTCTATTTATATATCTATCTGCTAATAGCTAACTGCTTTAAAATAGATTCAGGAGATTGGGATTTTAATATTTCCAGATTTCGATGCTGACGATTCTCATGATTTGAATAGATCGCGCACCTCTTGATATGCGTATATTTTGAGGTTATGTTATTTCATGTATCAAATATAAATTATATAAATATTAATACTATTATATATATAAATATATCCGTATATTAATAATGATAATATTATAATTATGTTATATTATAATAGTCTATTTTTTTTATTAGAAGGTTCATCTCTTTCGTTGAAAATACATTTTTGCAACTGACAATCAATTAATACCATTTTTGGTTAAGAAATCATGTGTTTTGTTAAAAGGTCGTCTTTCTTTGTAGTAATTAAATTGTTTTATGGAAAATTTATACTTTTTGATTAAAAATTACATTTTTCGGTTGAATTATGAACTACAAATATGTTTTGGTTCTAAGTCGTTCTGTTGTAAATACAGATATACTGTTAAAAATTAAAATGATAAGTTTTGGGTGGAAATACTCTTTTTGTTTTTAAAATTAAATAATTTCGTTGAAAGTTCATGTATTTTGTTGGAAATTGACCTTATTTAGTAGAAATTTAATCCTTTGGGTTGAAAATTTTATCACTTTTGGTCAAAAATGCAATTGTTTGGTTAAAATATCAACTGTACATCTTCTTGGGTTTGAAAGTCGATTATTTTACTAAGAGTTGAACTACTTTGTCAAAAAAAAATACGTTTTTTAACAAGGTTTTTTAATTATGATTGAAAATCTAACTATTTGGCTGAAAGTTTAACTCTTTGGTTGAAAGTTTAACTCTTTCATTAAAAACTCATATTTTTCGCTTAAAAATTTCAACTTTTTTTAGGTAATTCGTCTTTTTTACTTTAAAATTAAATAATTTCTTTAAAAATTCATGTATTTTGTTTAAGATTTGCCTTTTTCGTAGATTATTAATTTTCTTGGTCGAAAATTCATCTGATTGGTCGAATATTTAACAACTTTGTTTAAAATTAATTTTTTCTTTAAAAAATTATTTATTTTTATCTGAAAATGTAACTATTATGTGATTGATTAAAAATTAATCGTTTATATTGGTTAAGTTGGAAAATCGTTTTTTTTGTATAGAACATTAATCTTCTTGGTCAAAAATTCACCTTTTCTCTTGAAAGTTTAACAATTTTGTTGAAAATTCATTTTTTGTCTTGTTCAATTCAATTTTTTAGCACATTTTTTATCTGGAAATTGTACTATTCCATTTTTATTTGAAACTTTATCCTGTTCATTTTATTAGTTAAAACATCAATTATTTGATAGAAAATTAATTTATTTTGTTGAAAAGTAAACTTTTGGGTTGAAAATTGATTTATTGTGTTAATTATATTTTTTTCCAAAAATTAAAAAAACTGCAAAATAAAAAAATTGCCTTAAATTGTCCTGATTCCTTTATTTTCAAATTTTTAAAATCTTTTCAAATACTCACTTAAAATTAATTTTTCAAACAAAAAAATCATTTTTAATTTTCTTAGCAATCACAACAATTTTTGTTATTCTTTTTGAATATTTTACAATTCTCAAAAGCTTTTTTTTAATCTGCAAAAATCTACATCGTGTTTTAAATTATTTCAAATAATTTCAAGTTTTAAATTAATTTTGGATATTATTCTAAATTAAAATTGTAGCGTTCAAACTTAAAATTTAGCTCATTACAATTTTAACAAATCAAGGTTTTTTATTTGTAACCACTCTGTTCAAATTTGTATAGTTTTTAATTGTTGTTTATAATGGCTTGTCCCGGATCTGAATTATATTTCTTTTTCAAAAAATCTTTGATCCAATTCAGAAATACATATAATTGCTTTGAAAAAAATTTTTAATTCAGAAATATTTCATTTAAACGCTCAATAATTCATACGTATAAAACACAAACTCTTAAGACCTTTTAATTTTACAATTTTTTAAATTAAATTATTTTAAAATACGAAATAACCGTTAAAAAATTTTTTATGACTTTAAGATTTGAGAGATTTCTGGTTAAAAAATACAAATTACGCTATTATTTTTAAGGTTCAAAATGATAATAATTCAAAAAAATTTCAGTTCGTAACACTTAAAAACTGTTGAACCTTAAAAATAATAGCGTAATTTGTATTGTTTAACCAGAAATCTCTTAAATGTTAAAGTCATAAAAATTTGTAAACGGTTATTTCGTATTTTAAAATAATTTAATTTAAAAAATTGTAAAATTAAAAGGTGTTAAAAGTTTGTGTTTTATACGTATGAATTATTGATCGTTTAAATGAAATATTTCTGAATTGAACATTTTTTCAAAGCAATTGTATGTATTTCTGAATTGGATCAGAGATTTTTTGAAAAAAAAAATAATTCAGATCTGGGACAAGCCATTATAAACAACAATTAAAAACTATACAAATTTGCTAAGAAAATTGAAAATGATTTTTTAGTTTGACAAATTAATTTTAAGTGAGTATTTGAAAAGATTTTAAAAATTAAAAAAAAAAGGAATCAGGACGATTTTAAGGCAATTTTTTTATTTTGCAGTTATTTTAATTTTAGGAAAAAATCTAATTAACACAATAAATCAATTTTCAACCCAAAAGTTTACTTTTCAACAAAATTAATTAATTTTCTATCAAATAATTGGTGTTTTAACTAATAAAATGTACAGGATAAAGTTTCAAACAAAAATGGAATAGTACAATTTCCAGATAAAATGTGTGTTAAAAAATTGAATTGAACAAGACAAAAAAACGAATTTTCAACAAAATTGTTAAATTTTCAAGGGAAAAGGTGAATTTTTGACCAAGAAGATTAATGTTCTAT
>NC_046663.1:126001794-126006038 GCF_010883055.1 Belonocnema kinseyi
AAAAAAAAAAAAAAAAAAAAAACGATTTTCCAACTTAACCAATATAAACGATTACTTTTTAATCAATCATATAATAATTACATTTTCAGATAAAGATAAATAATTTTGTAAAGAAAAAATGAATTTTAAACAAAGTTATTAAATTTTCGACCAAGAAAATTGATAATCCACAAAAAAAGACAAATCTTAAACAAAATACATGAATTTTTAAAGAAATTATTTAATTTTAAAAACAAAAAGAGTATTTCCACCCAAAACTTATAATTTTAATTTTTAACAATATATTTGCATTTGCAACAGAACGACTTTACAACCAAAACATATTTATAGTTCATAATTCAATCGAAAAATGTAATTTTTAATCAAAAAGTATAAATTTTCCATAAAACAATTTAATTACTACAAAGAAAGACGTCCTTCTAACAAAACACATGATTTCTTAACCAAAAATGGTATTAATTGATTGTCAGTTTCAAAAATGTATTTTCAACGAAAGAGATGAACCTTCAAATAAAAAAAAATAGACTATTATAATATAACATAATTATAATATTATCATTATTAATAACATAACCTCAAAATATACGCATATCAAGAGGTGCGCGATCTATTCAAATCATGAGCATCGTCAGCATCGAAATCTGGAAATATTAAAATCCCAATCTCCTGAATTTATTTCAAAGCAGTTAGCTGTCAGCAGATAGATATATAAATAGGATCGACGAAGTACTCCGACCGGCAATGGTGCATCTTCGAGTTTTCAAATTCAGAAGAGGATAAATGGGTTGCGCGCGCAACTCAGTCATTTACAGCGTCTCATACTATATTCCCACGGACATAGCCCTGTCATAGTATTGGACCGCATCTCGTTTCAGATCTGGGGTCACTGTACCTGAGTAGCCGGGATTCAGTTCGTACGCAGCCAGCACTGAGTAGGCACTGACCAGTGCGGTTTCTTTGCTTTTTCAGTGCATTTTCATCGGCAAGGTAGTGCCATTTATTTCGGAGGAGATATATCAGTAAGAACAAATTTTGTTCGTGTTATCTGCTGCTGATTCTACATGTTTTACCGAAATTTCCTCACTTCAGCGTGACGCAGTAGACGAGATCAGAAATATTCTCGTAACCTCGGTGAAACTTTCGCCGAAATATGTTTAATTTTTAACTATTGCAAGTCTTACCTGCAGCAAAGTTTAACTTTTTTCTACGATAGTTATAAATCTGGTGTCCTGATTTATAGCTCAAATTTACTCATACTTTGCCTTTTTCCCTTTACTGCTAATGACGCCGTAGCAGACGACAAAACAAAATTTAACTTAATTTTTGTCTGTGATATTAGTGCATTATAATATCGTGCAAGGCTACGGAACCTGCTTGTACGTTATAATATTGCACTTTCTTGCAATATAGAGGTTTTGAAATATTATTGTGCGATATCTTTTTCTCCGTGCAAAATGCCGTAAATTGAATTTTAAATACCTTATAATAGTCATACAACAATTTATTATTTAATATTTGTTTTGACAGACAATAAATTTTAAAATGCGCGATAAACATAACTTCCTTATTTAAAATGCCGGATAAAATCCAGATAGAGTATCGGCTCTTTCCGGGCCTGTCGGGAATGAATTACGGTTTTTGTAACCAGGTTGTATCTGGGTCTATCTGTGACTTTCATATTCGGGCCTACCTAATGACTGTACGGGACGCTTAGAAAGATTTATCCGGTTCTATCCGTCATTTATTTGGCACAGCACCTCGAAACAAATACTGTAATATAATGATAAATTTGCAACAAAATTTTTTTTATATATGACCACTGCACTTAATTTATTTCCGAAATGATACACAGTTGCACACATGGTCACTTACAAATTGAATAGCAGGCTCAAATGCTTTCGAAACTCTCATCCGCTCCGGGATCGAACCCTATCTAAACTACCTAAACCTGAGTCTAAACCTCCATATCTACATAAAAAATCGAATGATTCTAGGTTTAGTAATATTATTTAGTGAAAGTCTGGAAGTAAAAACAACGGCAGCTACAATAAATAATTTATTTGAAAATTCAAGTTAAAAAATACTTGAAGCTGGATACAATAAAAAAGTTTCTAGTTCTGGAGAAAGAAAATCCGTACTTTTTTATTGTTGAAATTCCAACACTACCACGTGCCACCAAGTACTTGAAAATCCCATACATTTAATATGTGAAAATGTTGCATTTTCGAAAAATTGGACTGACACTTTAGGGTTCGATCGAAAGTTGCCAAATTTTTCAGGAATTGAAGAGGCGATTCTAGTAAATAAAAACATACCAATAACATCAAATATGGCTCCTTTAAACTACAAATCAGGTCGACCCTCTGACCCAGAAACCAGAATATACTTTTCGTAAGGTTTTTGGCATGCTGAATCCGAAACTGAGTTCCGAATTTCTTAATTGTCTCTGATTTCCGAGACATCCTAACCAAAAAGTGCCAAAACAGCCATTTTCGCCTATATTTGAGGTTATGTAGCATCGAATTTTTTCATTCTCTCCAAAAAAACATACACGCCATTTTAAAGTATAAGTCTCGCCCTTTCGAATGTCGTTGAGTTTGCTGAAATATCTATTGTTTTTGCTGAGATATCATATTTTGAAATTTTTATGTTTGTGAGTTTACGTCTGTTTAGGACAAAAATCGCAGTTTATGCACTTTTAGGCTAGGATATATCGAAAACCAGAGCCAATTGAGAAATTTGGACCTCAGATTCGGATTCAGCATACAAAAAGCCTTCGGAAATGTATATTTTGGTTCCTGGATCAAAATCTTGTCAGCCTGTGTTATTCTTTTACAAAAATGAACAAAATAATCATATTTTATAAATTAAATCTAATATTTGGCCATTATTTGGAGTACTATATTTTTATGAAAATATTACATGATTATTTAAACAATTAATTATTGTTATTTTCTAATAAGAAAAAACTTACAAAATCGTGCTATGGATGCCCACTTTTTTCTCAAATTGGTATCCCATGTTCTAATGTTTAACTTATTTATATTAGAGTATATAGAAAGAGTATCAAATGAGATTTAAACCATGCATACTCAACTTTAACAAAATTTTAAAGTAAACAATGATACATTGTTTAAACAATGACATAAAGGTTTATGTAGAATTCGCCACTCCTTAGAATCGTATAATATTATGTTAAATTCAGAAAATAAGATTTTTTAAATATTGTATAGAAAAATAGTTGTTCAAACAAATTAAATTGGTATAAGCGATTAAAAGATCGTTAATATATTCTTTCTATACACTATACAGTAAGACAAATAATTTAACGAACACCAAACTCTCGCTTTCAGTCAAGTTTGGTGGGTTCCCTACCGACAGAAATCTCAGAGTATTCTCAAGCGAAATAGCCTAGCCCATTTGAGCCTATAAGCAGGGTCGATTTGAATGATTTAGTCTCTGAGATAGTCAGAGAGATTTGGGTCCTATTGAAGGTCTTTTTAGTGGTCCTTTTAAGTGTGATATGACGGTAAAATATTGTTACTTTTGTATTTATCACATACCGGGTGGGCAGAGTTATTTACAGTAGTTGGCCGTCGCTAACCCGACTCTCCCTTTTTAAATTTCTCTTCAAATTATCAACATTTTTTTTCATTGATGAATTCTCTCATTATACTTATTTATAATTATAACTTATATTCTAATATACAATTTTCTAGTTGAATTAAAAAATGTAGTCGTTTTTGGCGTATCTCATTCCATTTACGAGAAACGTATTAATTCCAATTTTAAACATTTAAAAAAAAGTTAGATATCTGAAATCATCGAAACCCGTAGATTCCGAATTATTATGTTTTAGGCTGTTAACTATGAAATTAAAGAAATCTACTTTTAAATTTTAATCCGAAAGCTTAAAAAAGGACCCTTAAGTGTCGGCTACTCTATTGATATAGCCTCTATGCTTGTTACTTATGATCGAATTCTTATTTCAATTTCAGCCTCTCTGCTCGTTATTTCTGATCGTCTTTTTATTGCAATATCAGAAAGGACATTTCAAAGCCTTTAAAACATTTAAATGAGCTACTTGGACCTTTAAATATATCTTCCTGAGTGCCTGCGGAGAATTTCTCAGAGCTTCTCAGAGCCTTGAGAAACTTGACCATATCTGAGATTTTTATCAGGGACTTATCGGACTGCTTAGTATATATATATATATATATATATATAATTAAAAATATGTCATA
>NC_046663.1:126006138-126008565 GCF_010883055.1 Belonocnema kinseyi
AGTTTTCCTCGCTTCAAATAAACCTTGGCGCATTTGTCTAACCCAAATTCCATTCCAATTTCCTTAATATATCGTTCGACAATCCCTAGAGCTAGATGTAGTTGCTCTTTGTTTCAAGCATAGATCTTAAGATCGTCCATGTAAAATACATGAGAGACCTTGTACTTTCGATCTGCAGGTTTGCCGCACAAGTACCCGTCGGAATGGCGTAGTGCTAGAGATAGTGGCAATAATGTAAGGCAAAAGAGTAGTGGGCTCATGGTGTCGCCCTGAAAGACACCTCTCTGAAACGTGACCATGTTAGTTGTCACACGATTTTTTCCAGATGAGATAGTAAATCTGGTTTTCCAAAGCGGCATCAATCTCTCTATGCACCTAACTATTTGCGGATGCACCTTTAAGATTTCCAAAAGACAGATGATAAGTCTATGGGAGGTCGAATCGAAAGCCTTCCGATAATGAATCCAGGCTATCGGGAGGATACGCTGGTAGAATGCTGCTTCTTTGCAGACACATCTATCGATGAGCAGGTTCTCCCGACATCCGGCTACGCCTTTCTTTGAGCCTCGTTGTTCATACATTTCTTGCGACACAGGTTCAATTACCGGAACAATCCTATCATTTAGGATAGCTGTGAATATCTTATACAGTGTGCTCAGACAAGTTATTGGCCTGTAATTTTTCGGGTCAGCTAAGCTGCCTATTTTCGGCAGGAGTATTGTGCGCCCTTCCACCAACCACTCCGGAATCGGCTCTTCCGACTTCAAATATGAGGTGAAAATACGGGCCCAATGCTGATGGGTTGAAGAAAACTTCTTCCACCAGAAGGTTTTGATACAATCTGGTCCCGGCGCGGAATAGTTCTTCATCCCTCTTAATACTTTTTTCACTTCCTCGGTAGTGACGAGTGGGAATTCTTTATCAGGTGTTATTCGGGCATCACATAACTCTTTGAAGCTATTTATATTTTCTGAGCCTTCGTCCAGTCTATGCTGCACTTCGTAGACCTCTCTCCAAAATACTTCGACCTCCTCTGGTGTGGGTGGGTGTTCGACAGTAACTGGCGGGTCTTGGAAGAGTCGAGATGTGTCAGAGAGAAACTGTTGATTTTCTCTGACCCAACTCTCCCTCCGCTCTAGACTTCTCTTAGCGTCAGATAGTATCCGTATTCTCTCAACAATATGCTGCCTGATGGTCAGCAGCTTTGATTTGTTAAGTGTGTGATAACGGGTCCGGAGTTTGCGCGTGAACTTTCGAACTTTGGCCGTAAAATTCCTGCCAGATGTGATGTAGTCAATTACACACTGAATGGGGGACGCGTACTGTCTTACCCAGCCTATCTTTATGGCAAGTTGATGCATTCGTCTTTTGGTCTTATGATCAACCGTTGGTTTTGTTTTACGGTTCGCATCTGCCAAAGCTATCACTGCATTATACACACAATAATGGATAGTCCAGAGATGCCTGCCCGCGATTGGTCTTAGTGTCGCCTCTCTTTTGCTGTTGCCGGCTTGTTCTAGCTGTGGTAGAGTAGGCGTGCCGCTTACATAGCCCCTTTTTCGGAGTAGTTCAGCATGATTTCCCAGACGTTGCTGCGAAAAGTGCGATAGCTCCGGGTGTTTCTCGCATCACAGAGCATGCAGCCGTGCCATATAACCCCATTCAGGAGCCACACTCGCATCACAGCACTCTAGCAAGTCGTGATTCAGTCGTTCCGTCCACCCAAAGGTCGCGAGATCCCGCGGATCCATCGCATTGAATCCATTTTCATTGGCTCCCCCAGCTCTAGATTGGTCGGCATTGTTGGCCGACACATTGTCGGGAGCCCTGTGCGTTCTGTTGTTTTGAACCGCACTTAATACAAATATGTTTGGTGTTGTCATTGTTGTTCCCACGAGAAGCTAGGGAAAGGGGTTCGCCCATCCTTGTAGAGCCCCGAATGCACGGATAAGGCTGCGTACTCTGAGAGGTCGCCCGGTATCCCAGAGTCACCGTTCTAGACACCTCACCCAGGTGCCATTCAGCTTTCGGCACGGTTTTCACACCTCCGCTTGGGGTTTAATTCCTTCAGGACCACCCCTGGACAATTTTCCGCGACTGCCTATTCATTTTTGTAATCATATTCAGCAGAAACTCTTGGTACAGGGATCCTTTATCCGCAACCCGAGGACGCGTTCAAAGAAGGATCGATTATTACATTTAATTCAGAAAATACGATTATTTTTTACAATTTTTAGAAAAAAATAACTGCCTGAATAAGTTATATTAATTTAAACAAATAAAAAATGTTTAAGAAGCCATGAGGAATGTTCAAATTGCCTTTAATAGTAGTTGTATTGAAAAAGAAGGCAGAAAATGCTAAAAATTAATAATAAACGTAAAAATGTAATTTGTTTAATTATGGTCAAATTTGGTGGGGGGGGGGGG
>NC_046663.1:126008646-126020351 GCF_010883055.1 Belonocnema kinseyi
TCATTCAGCTTCGGCTTAACCTACATAGAGGTTTAACCTATCCTAACCTAACAAAACCTGACCTAACCTAACCGATTACGCTGGCAACTCTGTTCTTGCGTATAGTATAAATATATCCCTTAAGTGTAAGAAAAGCAGAGAGAAAAAAATTTTGAATAAAACTCTTATTCATTTGCATTTTTAACCCCCTACCGCCCTTAAGACTTTCTTTTATTCTGAATTTTGAGATATTTATGCATATTATTCCTATGGCTGAATGTATACAAAACTAAAATTCTAGCTCATTACCGTCCTGACTTTCATGTAAATCCTTGCGTTAAAAATTGCTGTTCGTCTCAAAGTCATATTTAAAAAAACTCAAGTCTTCCAAACGTTACATATATGTCACTGTGGGCAGTAGAGGGTTAAGTTACAGTTCTACATTTCAATTTATACAAACATTGTCAGGTCAATTGAAATGGCTCAATTCTACTTGTAGTTCTAAGTTTCTTCAAATGAGTAATGTGCGTCTAAATTTTTAACCACCTGTAGTACAATGAAATGAATTTTATTGTGTTACAACGGGAACACTTAAGTTAAGTTGTGTTGCTTTAAGCAAAATTTCGTTAGGTTCTGTTAAGTTAAAGTCATTTGTAGGTTAAGATCGAGTTAACCTATTAAATATAGCACACATTTAAGACTGAGAATCGTACGCTTACATAGCTACACGTGTGGTTGAGTTTCATTCGGCTAGGTTATAGATGCTTCTTTTGAATTTAGAGTAAATCAATTTTTGTTATCCTCTCCCGAATATGTCCCGGATAGACTAGGGTAAGCATTCACAATAAAACTTGTTTTGTTTTTCATAGGTATACAACGAGATAGGTACCGTTTAGACCCAGATATTCAAATTAATTTTGTTTTTGTCGCAAAGAGGTCCCTTATGGTACCGGGCAAATAGATGGTCACAACAGACCCCTATACAAGACTTATCCGTTTTCTATCAGGGTCGTATCCGGTTTCTGTCGGATCCTATCCGGCATTTTAAGCAGGGATCCGTATTTCGGCTGGCCTCACCAATTAGAAACGATGTACACGTGATCCAACTCTCCCTTGAGGATCTCTAGTCACTTAAATTAAGTGTCTATCTCATCCTTTCATGTATTCTATATGAAACGATAGGGGGAAATATCGACAATGTTGGAAATGGAGTCGGTTCATTGATTGTAGTACGAAAGAGGGTTCGATATAGAGATTGCATACTTGAAGCTTCAATAACTAATTTAAATTCCTTCTTGTACTTTAATGTAAAATTTAAAACAACGAACTGCTCAGCCACATCTTACGGTACTTCTGGTATTTTATGTTTCATGACAACTTTTCGTCAATTAATTAAGATATTACCCCGCAGACTTTTACTATAGTTTAGCCATTCCATAAAAAACGATTTTCTGGTTTAAGAAGTGCCAATAATAACTTTAATATGTTTATTGGAATTCACCTTAAACACTATTTTTAAACACATAGCTCATAAAGCGATTCTACAGCATCACTTACCAACTTCTTCCTGCTGATAGTTTTTGATAACTTCTGCCAGCTCCATATTTCCTGCGATAACAGCAACTTGGTAAGGTGTCTGATTAGCGTAATTCAGGCTGTCTTTTTGAGCGCCTCGAAAAAGAAGCTGACGAATGCAAGAGGAATCCGTATTGTTAACGGCACAAACATGAAGAGGCGTATTGCCGGATGCATTTCGAGCATTCATATCTGCTCCATAAAAAAGCAAATGGTCTAGGTGTTGCACCAGGTTATTCCGACAGGCCTGAAAAATAACGTTTTATGAAACATCGTAAATATTATTTTAAATCTACATATTTAAAATTATTAGAATTAAATTCTAAGAGATTTAGGAAGAATTTTCGGTTAAAACGTTGTCAAGGGAAACCTTTGCCACAAAGGTTTTATGTTTACAAAAAATTAATAGTTCGGTTAACTAAATATGTAGGTGGATTCCACGTAAGATAAACATTTACTTCAATAATTGTTTGTAAATGCCAGATATTTTTATTTATTTTATAAAAGGCATATAGAATACCTACTAACAATTTTTATAATGAAATGTATTAAAACGAATAATTGCAATTTTCCTTTTGTGATACATGAGATATTTTCATAATCAAGATTTGCGGTAGAGAATCGCCGCCGAGTACAGAAACTTTTTTTTATGGGAACAAAACATTGAACAATCATGGATAAAGGACTCCTTTTAGGTTTTCGGTGAAATTTATAACTGATTTTAACTGCATTTTGAAGTTAGCTATTCAACCCATTGGGAGAAAATTATGATTTGATATTCATTTGTATTAAAAAATAAAAATTCAGAAATGATAAGACAAAAAATTTGGTTCATTAATAAAGATATCGAAATTTCCTTAAATACGTACGTTGGGAGAATATATTGTTAAAATTAGGTGTCGATCAGTTGGCTAGATTTCGCCATAGATACAGGTAAAAATGTTAATTTTTATTATATTCAACGATAAGTAACAATTTATCTATGGTCGTACTGAAATTGTATATCGGATTATAGGCTCTCTCTAAGACTCTATGTAGGTTTATGTCAAATTGAATGGGATTTGATCGATTTCATGGTTGAGGGGTGGCTTCGCATTTTGCTGGTTCGCTACTTATTTCTGGTATAATCAGGCATGGTGGCCGAAAACGTAATTTAAAAAATTCCCAGATTCCTCCTAGCCCAATTTTTCATTTTCCCTGCCCAGTAATATTCATATACCAGCATTTTAATTCTGTAACATGTTTAACATAGGACATTTTATAAACAGAATAAAACAATATTTCAGATAATAATTCAAAATCTTCAAATTTCTTTCTTTATTTTTAACCAAAAAAATTACATTATCTTTACTTAATGTCTTAGCTCGCTATACTTATGGATCTTGGTTTTATAAGTTACCTAAAAGTTTCGTTTAACTGGACTGTCAGATTGATTCGGATGTAGTGATCCGTTTGGGTAGTAACATCTTAATATAAGATGTAATCTTTGTTTTATAAAACGGGAATTGAAATGTTTCTATAGAAAGACATCTATTCTGTTAAGAGTTCTAGGTTTAGGGCAAGTTGCTGATGTATAATGCCCCGTCACATCATTGTGTCTGTGCGTATATTCTCTCTGAGCCATTACATGACCGATCAACCACGTCTTCATGTAACACGTATTTGTGATGATTTCTGGTGCTGACAACCCTGTCCTGAATCGCAATGGCAAATCTTTTCGTTTCTAAATACAAGACGCCATTCCTCAATCAAATATTGGGTGCGTCACTGTCCACTTTATGTTGATCTAACGTTTTGGGATGCACCCCGTGGATAATCTTCGGTCTTCATTGCGTTTCTAGTTCCTCTATGGTTTCTGCGCGGATCTTTAAGACCTCTTCTGAGGACAATATCAAGGGTGTGTCGTCAAGAGCCGCGTTACAGATGGCATTGTAAAGCGGAACATTTCAATGGCTATTAAAATAGTTTCGCATCTGTATAACTTACACAGTTTCCTAACATCTACAACGCCCCTACTCCCTCATGTCGTGATAGAACTACCCTTTCAATCGCCGACTTACTGTGGTGCATTCGGTACTTCGTCATTTCTACGTGGACGTTTTTGTTTAACCCTTTAAGTTCGGTATTAAACCACTTGATGAGCCTCAACGAGTACGCGAGGACAGGGATTGCATAGGTGTTGATTGCCATGATTTTGTTTGGAATATTTATGTGAGAAGTTGTCGGCCCCAGCAGCTACGACCGAGGTTCCTTTAAGCAACCAATCCCGACGCAATCGGAATTTCTACGTCGTCCTCTCTTGCTCCTTCTATCCCAGAAGCTAAGCAAGATGAAGGTGCTTGAGATATCTCACTCTTTCGTAACTTATGTCAGAAGCAACTTTTGGAACATCCAGAGGAGAAGGATCTACTAATTACTCCTGAAGAATTGAAGAAAGTTATCGCTAGAACTTAGAACTATTCAGCGCTCGGGCCAGATAAAATCAACAACTTTTGGTGGAAGATTACTTCTACGCACCAACATCTAGCTCGTATGCTGTACATTTAGTTTCGACTTTTTTTTGTATTATTTAGCGAAGCAAGTCACAGAAATGAAGGACAAAGGTTAATTTCCATGACTTCCATTCGCTACTTCCCATGTGGAAAAGTTGATTGGGGCTAGACTGGGCCCCAAGTAGATTGCTCAATTAATACTTGGGCCCCAATTGGGCAGCCCAATCAATGCCCAACTTGGCTACTGTCTGGGTTGTAGCGGTCAGCCCAACGAATGCCCAGTTTGAGGTAACATTCTAGGCCTTAATATCTTCCAACAGTTTCTTCCAACAGTCAGCTCAGTCTTAAAAGCATCTGAAGTTGTGTTTTCTGCAATATATTTGGTTTAGCACAAATACTCAACTGAGAATGGGAAATAGGACAGGACTCGACTACAAGAAAAAATGGCGTTCCCAACTACTTTAGTATATACGACAGAACTTGTCTGTGGCGTTGCGACTCACGCAGCCGCATACATTAACTAATATAGGCGGGGTTTTCACAATTATCAAATGCTTGCTTTACAAAAAATGTTGATTTATTGTTATTTCACTTTAAAATGAACTATACTCTGCTGATCTCTTTTTTAAAAGAGAAATATCGATTTCAATTTAAGCCTTAAATCTAATTCGGGAACAGTTTCATTATTTCATGCAAATTACAAAATATAATATGTAAAGTATATTATAAATTTACCGTAATGTTAAAAGGAAATGTTAATGTATGAACAATATTTAATGTTCAGAAGTTCTTTTTAACTATGAGAGAGAAAAAAATTTCCAGGAAATTAGTTTACTTTAATATTTTCCAACAAAATATAATTAACAAGCAATATTCGTAAATAATTCATTCACTATGTAAGTTTATAGTTTAAGAATTATTTTATTTATATAAATGAAATATGACTGCTAGATTCTGCTCGTATCGCTCATTATTTTTCAACCCGTGTGCCTAATTTATTATTCGCGCGGGGCTTTGGTCGAATTATCCCGATTATTTATTTATTCCTGAACGGATTCAGTTTACAATAACTTTACCGAAGTAAATAGCAGCTGACAACAGCCGATATTTCATCTCTCTACTGCCCTCTATCGATAACTGAGGTTACATCTTGTGCATTCTGTGCTGGAATTGCATCCACTGACTCTTATGATTAAAATAATCTGCCAATTAATTTATGATACCCACTATGGGCCTTCTATGGGTATGTCCAATGTGAGCACAATTAAGAAATCAAACACTAAGGGCCGATTCCATCAATTGTGATTAAATTTTAATCATTGATTTAGTTAGTTTAATTAGCGCATTTTGTTCCATGAACGTTTAAAGGCCGATTCCACCAACTGTGATTAAATTTGTAACAATGATTAACTTTGTTTAACCAGCACATTGCGTTCCACCAACTTTTAAACCATGATTAAAGGAGCCAAATCGTCGATTAACTTGACCGGCCATTTTTGTCGGGTTAGCGAGTTAATAAGAATTATAGGCAAGCAACATGACTTCAAAGTTGAATTTCAAGAGTAGTGTGACAGGATAATGTGAAATATGGATGGAATTTATAACAATATTTTATCTTCATCTGATGATGAAGATGACTTTGGATATGAGATACCGCTCCGAACATTTGAAGAACGAATCAATTATTTAAAGAACGAATCAATTATTTTAAATCTTTAGTTGATTTGGATGTCACTATTGCGATTTCGTTTATCGAAAAAGTACGTTGAAGCGCTGCTTGTCGAAATTGAATACGATTTGCTACATGCTACACAAAAGTAGGTATGGCAGTTTATCTCGTCAACATATAAAATTACCTACAATGCCAGAATAAATAACAGCTGCACAGGTCGATTTTTATGCAACAGCTTTTTTCCCAGAGTTATTCCGGCATTAGACTGAAAGCACGTTAAAGTTCAATCTTTCGGTAAGTAATAATAGTTTATTTTACTTTTTGAACTTGATAATTTATCTGGAATCTTTAATGTGATTTTTTTGTACTATAATGTGCAGGTGGAGATAATGCAGATGTGTTTCGGAATAAGAAAGGCTACTTTTCTATAAATGTACAGGCCACTTGTGATTTCACTTGAAATTCATAAGTATTGTTGCACGTTGGCCGGGAGCAGCTCATGTTTCGACGGTTTTCCGAAACCCTAGACTACGTGCTCGATTGGAAGCTGGAGTTGTTGGTGATGGATCACTCTTGGCAGATAAAGGTTGTGCATTAAAGCCATAACTCATAACCCCATTACAAAATACTCAAAGTTCGGTAGATCATGTCCATCCGGTGATAGTAGCGACAGCAGTTTTACATCATAAAGCACGTGACGCTGCTGAGCCAATGCCTCCTCATGATCAAATTTTAAATATACAGTGGGATGTCATTTTGAATGTAAGTGTACATACTCGCGGAGATGTGGAGCCAGATGAGGATCAGACACGCGTACTTCTTAATTATAATACTTCATACTTTATAATTTCGCCTATTATTTCCAATTTACACTTTATTTTTGTTTAAGCCTACTGCGGTGACGAAGACTTAATATTTACCCCTAAACCCTTAAACCGAATATGCATTTCTGAGAAATAATTTTTGTGGGACTGTATTTTTCAGAATCAAGCATAGTAAATACATATGTTAAGATCATTAATAAATCGTAAAACTTGCTTGAGATGCATGTAATAATAATTTTACTGACTGTTTACCATTTTATATTATTTTATCGTATGATTTTGGAATAAAAAGTGAAAAAAATGTTCTGCCATCATGAATTAATCACATTCTCAAAATAATAATGTAATACCATATGATATAGAATGAAATAATAAATTCATTGTTTCTAATTTTGATGGAGATGAACTTACAAACCAAAAAACAGCGAAATATAAGAAGAAGAACAAATTATAGTAATATTGTCCAGAGTTAGCAGGGAGAAATATTTTAAAATAAATTCATAAAATAAATTAATTTTCGATTTTTTATTAAGTCAGTCTATTCACAATAACATAATAACATTATCACATATGCAGATGGAAATAATGTTCAAAACATTGAACATTATTTCATCGCACCATTCCACACTGCACGCCCGCCGTACTTAAATCTATGAAAAAAATGAAATATACAAAAAACACTTTTAAAAGCAGAAAATCAATTATTTCATACTTGCTTACGCAAAATTGCAATTTTTAATTCCTGCTGAATTAGAGTATTTTTTAAAACCTCCCTCTCCAGTTTAGCTTTTTCCTCAGCTTCTCTTTTTAATACGTTGATGTACTCTAATTTTTCTTGAATTAAGGCTTCAACCTCCTCAGAGCGTTTTCTATATCTTTGGTTGCTCGTCTTCTTTATTTTTCGCCCAAGCACAATCTTGTCCAAGCGAACCTGTTCCCTTTGTGCAACAGTAGCTGCTAATGCTTGCCTCTGCGTGTTGTTGAAGTCTGAAGAAGTTCCTCCTTGAATCTTTGCATTAGAGCAAATCTGCAACGCAGGACTTTTCTTTCTCTTCAGAATTGCTGAATTCCAGTGGGGCCACTCCTCCTGATCGAGGATGTTCAGTGCCTGAAAGAAATTCATACGATTATGAAAATAATTATACAATATTTTATTAGGGTGTTCCAAAAATGCATTGCAAATTTTTTTTACGCTAGAGGGCAAGACACCTCCAAAAAAGTTTCTATTTTCGGGGATATTTCGAATTTTCGAAAAATTCAACTCATGTTCAATGTGGCCCCAAATATGATCCAAAAAGTAAAAAAACTACATTTTTACGTTTTATTGTTACTTTTTAGCAACTTCCGTCGTCTTTTTCATACAAATAATTACTAATGGACAACTTGAATATTCACCATGAGTTTTTAAACAATTTTCAATTGCCTTGAAAATGTTAATTACTTAAAACATTATTTATTCCCAACAAACGCACAAATAATAATATTTTCTTAATTAAATGCAATATTTTGTCATTTTTTGGAGTAGTATATTTTTCTAAAAACATTACGTAAATGTTTGAATAATTATTTATGTCTACATTTAAAAATTATAAAAATTAAACCAGATTTCGCGTTTTTCAAATTAGTGTCCATTGATACTTTTTGTTGTATGATTACATAATTTTGATACATTTCTTCTAATGTTTGACACATTTTTATTTGTTTAAACAATTTTTATTTGCTAAAGCAGTTATTTTGCGATAACTAAAAAAATGAAATAAAACACATATAATTAACTACGATTTTTAAAGTATTTTTGGAAAAGTAATGATTTAAACAAATTATATTTGTTTAAAGTAATAAACAGTGGTTCATGTATTCTTTCTGTACACTACACAATCAGAAACATAATTGAATGTATTCTGTTTTATTTATTTTTTTAGTTATCGAAAAAACTGCTTGAGAATATAAATATTGTTTAAACAAATAGAGATTTATTAAACACTAAAAGAAATGTATCAAAATTATGTGATTATTCAGCAACACGTCGCATAGGATACTAATTTAAAAACAAATTGAAGGTCTCCGGCTTAATTTTTAGAAATTTTGAAGAGATAATAAATATTTGTTTAAATAATTACTTAATGTTTTTAGAAAAATATAATACTTCAAACAATGACTAACAATTACATTTAAATCAGAAAATACAATTATTCTTTACATATTTTTGGAAAAAATAATTTTTTAAATAATTTACATTTGTTTAAAAAATCATGGGAAATGTTCTAATTATGCATTAGTAATTATTTGTATGAAAAAAGGACGGGAATTGCTAAAAAGTACAAATAAAAAATACAAAATGTAGTTTTTGGATTTTTTCGGTCATATTTGGGGCGCTGCGGGCAGGGTGAGTATGGGTTGGGAATAAATGTTAATAATATGGTTTTATTTCGTAGACACACCTCTTCAATCCCTAAATATTTCGGCACGTTTCGATGAAACCCGGGAACATGAGTTCAATTTTTCGAAAATTCAAGATTTTCCCATATTAATTTAATGGGATTTTGAAGTTCCCAGTCGCACGTGTTAATATTCGAATTTCGAAAAAACTACTGATTCTCTTTCTCCGGAAATTGAAATTTTGAACCACTCTAATATTATATAATACAGTATCGGTCAATATAGTCAAATTTTCCCTAACCATGAACAATTATTTGAAAAATACCATAAAGTCACTTTTTCCTATGCATTTTCCTATGCAAATTAAAAATCATTAAAAATCAAAATTAGAGGCCACCTACCTTTGTATTTTGTTCTTTCTAACATAAAGTTATAAAAATTAGATCGAAAATGAGCACAGGGATTTTGGCCATTTTAAATGACTTCTCAAGACTTACACAAATTTTAAGATAATTAACATTTAACAATATTCTTAGGCTCATTTTAACTGTAAATTTCTATAGAATGACGCCAACTCATCAGAATACTCAGATAATTTTTTTCGTGCATCATTAAAATCGAATCATGCGAATTTTTCCAACTTTTTTGTCCCAGCTTAAACTTTTTGCAAATTGTATACAAAAATTACATCATTACACAGCCACACAAAAAAAAGTGTGCGGATCTGGTAACAAGACACACGTATTCCTACGGATTTTGGGGCGCTGAATTCAAGTTCGGTATCAAAAATCACCCATCACGTCATGGTTGTGCCATAACCTCAAAAAATGACGAAAAATCATGCACTGAGGCAAATAAATTTCAAAATAATTCCACTGATGCAAATTTCCACTCCAAAAACATTTCGACAACTGTGAAGGATCAACCCTTGCCTGATATCAACTTATTTAACATAACTTTACCCAACAGAACCTGACCTCACCTAACCTGAATTAACAGAAATTTATTGAACTACACGTAAAGCTGTGGAAGCATATTTTCCCAGTAGCAAATGTGTGCTACATCGAATGGGCCAACTCGAGCCTAACCTAGAAATAAATCTAACCTAGCCTAACCTAAATTAACCTCACGAAACGAAATTAAAGTGATTGTGTTGTCCCGTTGTGTTTGCGGTACCGTTTCATTCAACTTCGGCTTAACCTCCATAGAGCTTTAAACTATCCTAACCTAACAAAACCTGACCCAACCTAACCGATTACGCTGGCAAGCCTGTTCTTGCGTACTTTCATATTTTGACGTTGATAGCAGTAAATGTCTGGAGTTTCGAAACCGCTTGTTGCTAGCATTATTCGCCTGTGTCTGTAACCAGGGCATCTCCACGTGGTGACGGTGGGCAACGGATCCACATTGGCTGAGTCCCTGGGTAAACGGCGTCCATGCCTTCATGGCAGACACAGGTAAAAAGTGTATTACGATGCAGGGAAAAACTCCAGTATCGGCGTCTGGTCAGGTTGGGAAAGCGGGCTCTCCGACGTCGTCATCATGCAACAAGGAAAAAAACCGCGAGCTTTTCTCAATCGCATGCCTGCAAGAATAGCTCAGATTCATTCTCTTACATTTGCAGTAAATATGAAGTGAGCAGTTTGCGAAAATCAATCGACGAGGAAGTGAAAACTCTTTACGAAAAGTGTTTGGACCGTAAATTGCTGCACCAAGAAACAAAGTGGGTTCCTCACGTCATTTGCAATTCCTGCAGACTTATGTTGTATCGTCTAAAAAATTCAAACAACGAAAAGTACCGCAAGTACTCTTCACCAACCACATGGAAAAAACCCGTTATTGCGAAAGACTGTTACTTAAACATGAATTCCGTCAAAAGGTTCAACGCCAAAAATAAAAATAACATTTCGTACATTAATGTGTGCACAGTCACAAGAGCAATTGAAATCAATAGAAATGAACGCTATACTGATTTAAGCGCCTTAGAAGATGATAGAATGGAAGTTGAAAGTCAACGTCATGGAGACGGTAGTGAAACCAGTGATCGAACAAAAAATAGTTCTGATGATTCCGATGAAAATGACGAAAAAGATGGCGAATACGGCGTGCATAAAATAAAATTGAAGGTTCCAATATTAGTGTCGCAACTAAAACTGAATGATTTTATTAGAGATCTTGGATTACCGAAAGACGGCGCTAAATTTGCCGTTTCATTTCTAAAAAGAAGAAATCTTCTAGAGCCAAAGACAAAAGTTTCAATCTATCGCGACAGGGACAAAGAATTCAGAAAGTTTTTCGTTAAAGACGAAGAGACCTCTTTAGTGTGCTGCACTGACGTTGACGGACTAATGAACCACTTGAAGAAAAATGTGTACAGAGACGAAGAATGGCGACTTTTTATTGATTCGTCAAAACGCAGCATTAAGGCTGTTTTACTGCATAAGACGAATATTTATGCTCCTATCCCTATATCTTACTCAACGGTTATCAAAGAAGAATATAACAATGTTAAAATGCTTCTTGAAAAAGTTAATTACACGAATCACAAATGTAAAATATGTGGTGATCTCAAAATCATAACAATGATATTAGGCCAACAATCGGGTTTCACGAGAGAGCCATGCTTTATATGCCTGTGTAATAGCAGAGATCGAGCCAATCATTACAGCAAAAAACATTGGCCTTTAAGAGGTTCATTCAAACCTGGTTCTCATAATATCATCAACCAAAGCCTCGTTGATCCAGAAAAAATTTTACTACCACCCCTCCACATAAAGCTTGGGC
>NC_046663.1:126020451-126037634 GCF_010883055.1 Belonocnema kinseyi
TTTGCATGTTTAAGTTACAGTTCTACATTTTAATTGATACAAAAATTGTCAGGTTAATTGAAATGGGGTCAATTCTACTTGTAGTTCTAAGTTTCTTCAAATAAGTAATGTGCGTCTAAATTTTTAACCACCTGTAGTACATTGAAATGAATTTTATTGTGTCATAACGGGAACACTTAAGTTAAGTTGTGTTGCGTTAAGCAAAATTTCGTTAGGTTCTGTTAAGTTAAAGTCATTTGTAGGTTAAGATCGAGTTAACCTATTAAATATAGCACACATTTAAGACTGAGAACCGTACGCTTACACAGCTACACGTGTGGTTGAATTTCATTCGGCTAGGTTAGGTTAGGTCAGGTTCTGTTGGGTAAAGTTATGTTAAATAAGTTTATAACAGGCAAGGGTTGATCCTTCACAGTTTTCGACATGTTTTTGACGTGAAAATTTGCATCACTGGCATTATTTTGAAATTTATTTGCCTCAGTGCATGATTTTTCGTCATTTTTTGAGGTTATGGCTCAACCATGACGGGATGGGTGATTTTTGATACCGAATTTGAATTCAGCGCCTCAAAATCCATAGGAATACATGTGTCTTGTTACCAGATCCGCACACTTTTTTTGTGTGGCTGTGTTATTTTTATAATTGAGTGCGATTTTATACAAATTTATCTTTTAAAAAATATTTAAAATAAATATATATATACCTCAGATTCTTCGATTGTTGGTTGCACAATGGAATTTTCGTCAATTCGAATCTCCTTACAAATCCCTTCAAAGCTTCCCGTCACTTCATCATTATTTTCTTTCAAAATTAAAAAAAAAATTATATATTTAAAATCACTACGAATTTCTAAGCAATTACAATTCAATACCTGACAGTGCGTCGTCGTCGTCGTAAGCATTCTCCACTGGCTCTGCTGTGTTGCCAATTATTTCTTTATCTTGCATTGCAAGAGGAGCTTCTTTTAGAGGATTGCTTCCACCACCTGTCGAAAATAGTGTAACGATTAATATGTAATATACTAGCAAATAAATAATCTCACAATTTTACTTTACCGGTTTAAAAAGTTTCTTGATGAAAATTGCTGAAATTCTATCGGCAATTTCGTTTCAGATTGTCCCACAAAACTTTCAATTTGTTGGCGGGACGATGCTCCGGAGAAATTCCCTTCGCGTTAAAATCTTGGGAAATTTTCTCCCAAGCCTGAGCTTTTTGTTTGGTCGTAACAGCATCTGTCCTTTAATTTTCCACAATATTTTTATATTTTTTAACTATTACGGTAAGCATCTGCTTCTCTGGGTTTGTAAAATTTTCCCCCTCTTTCCTTTTCTAGCCTACAAATGTCAATTTTGTGGTTAGAAAGGAACAAATTCAAAAAATGGCCCAAAATCTACACATATACGTAAGTATCGGCACATATTTTAGACTTACGACAGCTAACTTTTCTGCCATATTAAAAAGATATACTTTTTTCACTATACTCACAAAACTTATATTCTATTTCACTCGATAAATAATTCCTGTCCATTTATTTGAAAACGATGCGGATAAACAAAAAGACGTCGCCTCGCATCGTTAGTGTGCAATCAAAGTATATTTTTCGCGCAAATACAAGTTTGAAATCTGCCAATCAGAATCACCGTTACATAAGGAACGCGCGAAAAGTTAATCATGATTAAAACGCTGATTAAAAGTAATCACGATTAGTTAATCGTGGATTTAACCACAGTTTCTGGATTCGGCCCTAAATCGGGTTTATCAACATAAGTTTTAATAATTAAAAATATGGAATAATTCAGCCTCCCGCGATCAAAGCGGCACACGCTCGAAATGCCTTAGTTTCAGTTGGCCTCTTGCTTATTCTTGTTCTTGATTTTTTCAAGTCAGATTAAACATTTTTTTTATGCATATATTAATAGGAAATTGCATTCCACATATTTTTTTCCTGGAAAAAAGTTTCTGAATTTTTCGGTTTCGAGATAATCACGAAATTGTTACTTTTTGACAAAATTGAAAATCATTATATTTTTTCGCTCCACCCTGGTGGACCGAAGGAACCGAATAGAGCATCTATAAAGTACCCGTAAAGACCCCATTGGGTCCCCATTCGGTTCCTTTTTAAAAAACTAAAAAAAAAACACCAAAATCAACTTTTAATTTGTTGAAATTCGGATTCTACGTTAAAATTCCCTATACAAAGCCATGGAATAATCGCAATAGTTTTTTTTCCATGGTAAAAAGCTTTAGAAAATATAAGACGTATATCGCCTACGCATCATCTGTAAGTAGCAGTCAACAGGCGTTATAGATCTTATATATTTTTTTAACTTTTTACCGCTGCAAAAAAAGTGTTGCGATTACTCCGTGAGTTTCCAATAACAAATTTGAGGTAGAATCCGAATTTCAACAGTTTAAAAGTTGATCTTGCTGTTTTTTTTTAGTTTTTTTTTAAAGGAACCGAATAGGGACTCAATGAGGTCTTTACGGTTACTTTGTAGAGGCTCCATTCAGTTCCTTTGGTCCGCCAGGGTGCTCGCTCTAACTCCATCAATAATAAGACTATCGGGATGAAATTTGTAGGGAACATGCATATAACTGTTTGGAAAGTGACAATAATGATGAAATTTTTATTTTTTTCCCAAAACATTTGTTATTAATTTATTCCCGACTCAATTTGTAAATTACGTATTGCCACTTTCAAACGCTGTGTTTCGCTGACGAATTTTGAAAAAAGTGAAATTTATCATTACCAAAAATTCGAGGAGGATTTAAAGAAGTTTTTTTGGAAAATGGCAACTCATTCTGACTTTAGGTTTACCAATAATAATTAAATAAAGACCTGACGCTCGACCGATGCACGTGCGAGCTTGTATTAAGAATGTGTCTAGCAGAATGACAAAGCGGAACAAATTTAAAATCAGTGAAGCTTTCGTTCTACACTTTTTCCCCAATGAAAAAGTTGATGTATATGCCAATTATAAATTGGAAAATCCTACTTGTTTCCATTTCAAACCAACAATTATGAAGATTGAATTGCAGTAGATTTGATCGAATTTTCAATAAATATTTATTTTTGTGCTTATATGAATTAAATATTATTATTAATCTAGATCATTTATTCTTCGGGATTGTGTAAAAAAATGATCCGAAACTGCTTTTTTTGAAATTATTATTTTGACCGCATCAACTGGATCTTCGGCTCCGCTACACACACTCTTAGAACAAGCTCGCACGTGTATCGGTCGAGCATCAGGTCTTTACTTAATTGTTATTGGTAAACCACAAGTTAGAATGACTTGCCGTTTTCCAAAATACTACTTTGAACACTCCACGAATTTTCGGTAATGATAAGTTCCAAATTTTTCGAAATTCGTCAGCGAAAAGCAGCGTTTGAAAGGGCCAATGCGTCATTTTTAAATTGAGTCGGGAATAAATTATTAACAAATGATTGAGGAAAAAAATCAAAATTTCATCATCACGGTCACTTTCGGAACATTTATATGAATGTTCCCTACAAATTTCATCCCGATGCTCCTATTACTGAAGGAGTTAGAGCGAGCGGAACGGAAAAATATACTGATTTTCAATTTTGTCAAGAAGTAACAATTTCGTGATTATCTCGAAAACTAAAAAAGTTAGAACTTTTTTTTAAGGAACAAAAATATGTGGATTATAATTTCTTATTAATATATGCTTCAAAAAATTGAAAATCCGACTTGAAAAAATCAAGAACGAGAATAACCAAGAGGCCAACTGAAACCAAGGCATTTTGAGCATGTCTCATTTTGATCGCGGGAGGCTCAATTGGAAAAGCTCCAGGATTTGGATGAGATTTCCTGCACTTACTCATTTATTAAAATAACCTGTTAATTAATCTAGAACGCCCAATATGGGCGTTCTATGGGTATACCCAATGAAAGCCCAATCATGAAATCTAACACTGATCGGCTTTATCAATATAAGTTTTGATAAGTAAAAATTCGGAATACATGGAAAGATTTAAGGATTCGGGTAGGATTGCAATCCAGTGTAAATGGATCTTTTAATTAATTTCACTTTTTGTTATCTGGGCTGCCCAGTTGGGGCCCCATTGCCGCCCAATTATAAGTTGGGCTAAGCTGGGCCGATTGCCACATGGGTTAATCTAGCTCGTACGAGCAGCTGAGTATATTTACTACTTTCTTAAAGAGGAGAAAAACCCATCACACAGTGGTTATTTGTTTTATTTTCTTTGTTTGAGATTATTTTTATTATGAAAGCAATTAATCAATTTATTTATTATTTATTATTCATTATTTATTGTATTTTATTCCTTACAAAATTTCACTTGTATTAATACGTAACACGTAGAAAAATAATGTGTGTGTATCTGAAAAAGGATTCTTGTTTCGTTCACCCTAGTAGCTTAAGGGAACAGCACCTTACTGCCGCGGCAATCGGGAGTTCTGCGTGATTGGATTCCCAGCTGATTAGAGGAAATATTTTTTCAAACGAAAAAAAATTAATTAAAAAAGAAGATTTTTTAGACATGGAAAAAATTGCATCTACTTTGTTGTTCCTTCAAGCTGAATGACGAATGTTCTGTACAAAAATTGAATTTTTAGCGAACAAAACTAATTCTCAACCAAACTGCTGCATTTTTACCCATAAAGGATGGCTTTTTTATAAAAATTCTTGGAATTTCAAACAAATAATAAAATTTATAACTAAAAAGATAATCTTCAGTAGCAAGAAACTGTCACAAAATAGCAATAAAAATACGATGCAACTAAATTACTCATACGAATATTATATAAATAAGGGTTACCGAAACACAAAAGGGTTAATGACCCCTGCAATCTGTTGTACAGCTTCTCTCTCTCTCTCTCTCTCTGCAATCTTGTGTAATCTTGTACAATTCCGTGCAATACTATGCAATCATCCCTTACAAAGTAATATTATAGAAAATTTAGTATATCCCTTTAATGATTTTCCTATAAAGAATTTCATATAAGTTTTTAGTGAATCTGGAAAGATCATGATAGAAAATCGTTACAAGAAATTCAACATAGAAATAAATAATGCGTAAACGTTGAAAGAGCAGATGAAAAAAATAGCGAAAGTAAAATTGAATGATTAATTTATTTATTTAACGTGGTACTTGGAAAATTTTAAAGAACTTTCAAGGAATTCCAGAGAATTTCCATGGATTTTAAGCGATTTGGTCAGATTTTAAATAAATTCAAATATTTTCCGGGATTTTCATAAATTCCAGAGGATTTCATGAGATTGATAAAATATGAAGGGATTTTAAAGATTTTAGTAGGAATTTCAAAAAATTTACAATATTTCTAGTGAACCTGGTAAAATAAATCAAATCAAATTAAACTTGAATGGATTCCTAGAGATTTAAAGCAATTTTGAGGTATTTCAGCGAATTTTACAAGAATAAAGGATTTAAAAGATTGATAGAGATTTTAATGGGGGTTTAGAGATCTTTAATGAATAAGTTAAATTTAAGTTGAATTCCAAAGAATTTCTATGGATTTGCATGAGAATTTCAAAATATTTAAACGCTTTTTTTACATAGCGTCAATGAATAAGTTTTATTCAATTTAATTAGAGGGATTTTAAATGATTTATACTTTACGAAATGGATGTTATTTCAAGGCAATTCTACGCATTTCAACAATATTGAAGGAGTGAAGATTAAGATTTATGGGACGTCTAATTATTTTAAATATTTTAGAGGATTTGCAGATGCCCACAAATGTTTGCGTAAAGTTTATTTCTGCAGAATCGCTATTTTTGTGTGCTTTCATATGAGACTATGAGGTTTAAAATAAATTATTCCATTTTAGTTTCTACGCGTTTTACATTAATTCCTTCAATATTTTTGTTTTATTCATTCCAGCCCGAATAAAAATGCTTCGACTTGAGTTCGACTTGAATTGCCCCCAAACAAGACATGCTGAAGTCGAAAAGGTCGACTTGAGCATGTCTCAGTTTTGAGATGGAGCCAGACTTCAATTGATGTCTTTCAGACAAGTTTTTATGCCTTGAAGACATAATTTTATCTCTGGAGTCGTATTTTTATGACTTCAACACGTGTGGTTTATAACTTCGAGCGTATACCTGCCATAAAAAAAGGTTATTTCTAACAGTTATAAAAGCTAATCTTTGTTAATGCTTAAACAATCTTGTATATTTTTATACAATATACATATTCAATCAACTTATTTACGGATCCTTCTAGAAAGTTACAATTTTTATTTTTTTGAAGACAATTTTTAAGGGTTATACTCGTTCAGCCCCACCGATTCTGAATTTTTAAATGAAAAATAACTAATTTAATAATGACAAATCTTTCATACATCAATATTAATCTCATTTATGAGCCAAAATAGGTTCGATAATCTCAGCCAAGACAAGGCTCGTCTTGAGTCAAGTAAACGTCGTCTTAGCCAAGACAAGGCTCGACTTAAGACAAGTAAACGCCGTTTCACCTGTCGTGGCTATAAAAGTAAGACAAAGGCCTATGTCTCGGCTCAGTTTTGAGGCGCAGCCCGACATCGATGTCTTGGAGACGAATTCAAGACATAACCAAGTCGAACTCAAGTCGAAGAATTTTTACTCGGGAGTGCTGATTATCCCATAATTTTGTTTTCTATATAATTATTTTCTATAATGAATCTTCTATACACCCTAGAATCTTATGCAATCTCAAGCAATATTGTGCAATCTTCTGCGCAAAAATTCATTTTAAAATTTACCTAATTTTTCATTTTTCCTAACCATTTTGACATTTATTGTCTGTTGATACAGAGGAATCTTTAATTAAATTTTCTGTAGCCGCAGCGAGCCCATCTTTTGACTTTTTTCATCTTTCAATTTTTCCCAAATGTCATACAGCTTTGCCTATGCCTGCTGTGTTGGCAATTTAGGAAGACTTTTCTCATATGAGCCAAGTACTCTTTTGTGCAAGTCGCCACCCTTCTAGAAATAAACGATTGGAAACAATTTACAACGATTAAGAGTGATGAAAAGTTGAATAAGCTTAAATTGCTGCTGATTGTGTAATTGTTCTCAATTGTATTCAATCGTATTAAATTGGGTAAATTCAATTGAATGCAATGCGCCCTCTGCAGTTTTTGTTTGTAACACACATGGTGCGCACGCTTTTATTGGTTTAAAATTAAATTTTTAATGATTTAAGAAAAATGATAAGAACAAAAATTAGAATGTTTGTTGAGGCGGTATACTGAATGAAAAATCAATAGTGTCTGGGTTATAAAAACATGAAAAAATCACGTCGTTTCACGCATATGTTAGTGATATAGTGTGATTATCAAGCTGAGGTAGTAGTGTTTGGATTCAGCGGGTATATTGTTGTAAAACGTTTATTTACTTCTTTTTATATTTATATTGTTGACATTTGTTTGTTTAAAAAAGTAGAAACCGCTTTAAAATTATTATAGCAATATCAAAATGACGTAGTGACAATATTAACCCCTATCTCAGAATAATAGATACCCAATTGAAAACGATTGGAATCATTATAGAACGTAGAATGGTGCCAATATTTTGAAACTAGGACTAAATAAATTGTAAGTAACTCTTTTAAATCTTTTAAATTTTTAGAAGTATGAACGTTTTTCTACATTATAGCATATCAAAGAATAAGACTGATTTTAAATTAAAAATTTTTTTGAAACTGAATTTGACATGCTAAAATTTAATAAAAATATTAAGTTTAAAATTAAGCAGTGTAGGAGCCTGATTTTTAAAAAGTTATTTTTTAAGTCTCTGAATTTGCACTTATTCACATCAAATCGCAACAAGAATAAAAATGTACATTGTTCATATTTCAATTTCACATGGCATAATTTTAAAATAAACAAAGTTACAGGCGTCTGAAGCCATATTGTACAATTCTGAATGCTTTATTTAGAAGAAGTGTCTAGACGGCTTTTAATTTTCACATAAATTACTGAACGTTGGAACTCGAAATAGCTGTTTTTAAATGTTTTAATTATACATTTAAAATGCTTAGCGTTCAGAAAACTTCCACTTTGAATGGTTTCATTTGCAATTTTGCCTCAAATACTTTAAGTCAAAATGGTTCAGCTTTGAAAACTTAAACTTTGAGTTTTATTCTGTTCTTCTATTCTGTGCACATTATTGTTGAACCAGGAAATGATTCCATATTTTTTCTTCGACTTTAGTGGCTATCTTGTAAATCATAAAAAAAAGTTTTACTGTTCAATTTATATAGTTGAATCAATAAACATTTTTTTATTATAAGATGTATTTATCTGTTAATAATGGCTGAGAATTAAAAATTGTGACCTGTTTCTGATAAAAAAATCTTCTATCTCTAATAGTATTTTTCAATTGTTTAACTTTATTCAATTAGTAACATCCCGGAATTTTTTAAAAATATGAAATAATATTTAAATAATAATAATTTTAAATAATTCCCGCCATACGAAAGTGCTGCCATCACATGCCAAATTCTAAGTACCCGATTGGAAACAATTGGAAAGAATCAAAATGCTTAATCGTTGTCAATCGTTTTGGCACAATTAAGGAACACGATTCGGAACGATTGAGATATTAGTTCTATCGTTTCGTATTGATATAAATTGATTATTTCTAGAAGGGAAATATCAGCCGAGATTGTTATAAAACGGCAACTTTCGCGTTTTCTAAAATGGTAAAACGGAAAAGTGTACTCGACGTATCATATAATCGAGTAGTTCACCGTACCGTCGCGATACTTACAGATACGGTAGCGCCAAGGGAATAGTAAGGAGTGGTATCACCCTATGTGTTTGGTGAGCAGAGGCAAGACGAGCAACGTGCAAGAATTCGTTAAGGGGATTTATTAGATTGGTGAAACGAGATTCCATTTTAAAGCCGCAATTTTCAATATTTGTTCTTGCTTTTTTCACATGGCATCTAAATTTTGGTCTATTTTGCAGACCAGCGCCGGTTTTTGTAAGAAATGTTTATATTTTGTTTAATAATAAAAAAAGAGAGAACAATAAAGAAAAATTGCAGTGACACTCAGTGTGGATTCTCGCAGCATTCTCATCCACCCTCTTGAAACTCAAGGGCACTTCGAATAGCTCATCGAATTGCTCGTAAATCATGACTCTATCATTGTTATGAGATGCAGATCAGTTACAAAAACTTAAAGTATGAAAGCATTGATTAATTCAATTTTAATTAGCAGATTTATTTTTATTCATATAATTGAAAGAAAGTGAAAACAAGATTCATGAAAATCAGTTAATATTTGCAGTTATAATAGAAATTTTAAAGTGCACACGAAAGTATAGCCCGATACGCCACAGCGTTTCAGATCATGCGGAACGAATTATCCTTTTATTGACATGAGATTCATGCCGTTTCCCAAAACTGACACTTGAAAGGATTACTTGATTCAATTTTAAGTACCAGAATTAGAGTTCTTCATATAATTGGAAGAAAGAGTAAAAAATATTCCTGAAAATTGGTTAATAATTGCAGTAGGAATGGAAGCGTTGAGGTCCATACAAAAGTGTAGCTTTGCCGACATCTTAACACCGAGCTTGACACCTACTCGCTCAATCTGAATAGTAAGTACTTACTCTAAACTGCTGATTAAAATGTGTTATTAAATTTGAGTAATAAACTTTACTAGAAAAATTAGCAGTTTGTTAGTTAACAATGTGAGAAAATCTTACTAAATCAATTACTAACTGACTTCGGTCGATACAAATGATCCTTTTTACCTTGTGCACTTGAATTTCAAATGATGAACATTGAAATTAGATTAAATGAAAAATGGGATTAAAGATATGAGTGGTAAATATTCTATCTATACATAAACGAGAAAAATCAATTTACAAAATCAATTTACCTGTTGACACCAAAATATTTGGGTGGTTGCTTCATTAGCTTAAACCGTTTATTGAACGATAAGAAAAAATGCGTGTCGCTTAGTTTTTGGTCTCCTACAACATATATCAAGATTATTAAAATCGGTGGGGGGGGGGCACCTGGAGTACTTTTCTTTCGACAAATGCCCCGTAGGTTCAATTTTGACCATTAGGGCTCCCCAACCCTTATACCTGCTTAGAGAAAGTAGTTCAAAAGTAGCCTTCGTGCAACCAAGTTTTTGTCGGTTACGGACCAGAAAAGTGAGCGTCGTATTCAAAATGACGCCAAAACTTGTGAAATTGACCGTTTTTAAATTTTTAAAATAGAGTCTTCTGCAGTCTTTAGCAGAAAATCGAAAATCCAGCTGCCCGTAACTGCCCGCCTTCCAAGGAGCAGGTGTTTTTTTTAAGACCAATTTTGTTAGAAAAACTACACATTATATAATATAAACGCAAAATAAATACAAATTTATGTAATATGAGTGGTAGGGTTTGAAAAGATGCATACAGTAATGTATTAATAGTATAGGCATAAAACCTGGGATGGTCCTACTCCGACTCAAATAATTTTATCTTCTAATAAATTGCCATTTTTCATTATAGATTTAAAACCTATGCTTCAAATTAAGAAAAATTTGTACTTGCCCATTTTTGGCTAAGCATCTTCTGAAACGTACGATTGAAGAAACTGTGTTCGCAGTTCACAACCCAAATTGCATGGGTAAAGATGAAACTAGAAACAATCTGATTGTAAAAAATGTTCAATGTCAGTTCTTACTTGATGGACTTCCTGCCAACCTTGCAGATCTTGAGCCCCGATAACCGCGTGATCATGCAGGAGAGTCTCACAGAGCATCGGGTCAGTTTTGTAGGTGACACTGTAGTACAGAGGTGTCAGTCCCTTGGTATCTTTGTAATTGGGACTCGCTCCCAACTCAAGCAGAGTCTTGACAGCCTCAAGACTATTTCTCTCGACGGCACGATGCATCGCTGTTAAGCCCTCCTTCGTCCGATAATCCAAAAGGGCTCCGCCATTCACCAAGGCGATTATGACCTTTGAAGGCTTCTTTAAGGTCGTCGCCAACGTCAATGGTGTCTCTGAATTATAATGCATTCAATATATTAATTATCGACATTTCAACCCCCAACATTAAAATTATGAATAATAATTGTTTTATAATAAAACTAAACAATGGTCACCAAATTTTGAATAATTACGATGCTCGTTTTTAGAGCTTCAGTACAAGTTTTTCTAAAATTGTCCTTTTATGCAAATATTTGTTGTGGTCATTTTTAACCATGGTGACAAGTATTTGGTTACTAATGAATGTAATCTTTACGCTAACAAAAGGGCAAAGAGCCGACTTCCTGTATAGGAAGCGCGCCGTAATTAACGCCAGAAATAGTACTACCAGTTATCGAATACAGTTACAGCAAACGAGTTTCAGAGTATTTTCTCTTTTTTCTCTTTCTCCCCGGGACGTAGTTTCTGCCCCTTACACAGTACATTCACGTTCAATTACATGTTGCTGGAAGATCAAGGTCAGGAAGTTAGACGCAGAAAGACAAATAAGGGTCCCATTATTCCATATATTTTAAAATTAATTACTAAAATAAAATATCTAAATATTTCACAAATATACACGTCTGTTTTAAAATCGTTCCAATAGTGAGTCCAAATCCGAACTCGAGGTTGAAGTGTTCCTAAAAGATCCGATACGGTCCCGAAAATTTCACCTAACTAAATATTTGTAGAAAAATTCTTATTTTCAAGTTGGTTATGGCATAGCCAACTTGAAAATAACGCCTCCTCAGAATCAAGTTTCACTTGAAAAAGGGTCCAAGAAAAATTCCGACGTGATTAATATTTATTCACTTTCTCCACCATTTTATGTTTTGAAAAATTTGTGAAAGACATTAGTCTTTATTTAATTCTACCTTTTTGTTGCATTTTACGTAAAACTTCTAAAGAGCAAAAGAAAGTTCACAAATTTTCGAAGTTTTCTAAATTTATGATGTCTTAAAGAGATTTTCTAGGGAAAAAGAACATTAAATCTTTTTCTTTTCGAACAATATCTTATTCCCTATGCATCCTACATAAATATTGTATGAAAATGAATGCACGCAGATTAAATGATCTTTTTGAAACTAAAAAAAAAATTATTCTAGCTCTTACAGGACATCAGTTATAATCTCATACTAGGCGGCTTTTTGTGAAATTCTTTTTACAAATTGAATAATGGAATTATCGTATCAATAAAGGATTTCTATATTTTCTTTAGAGGGCGATTTTAAACCTTGAACGTTCGACGATTTTCTTTTCGAAGAACAAGCGCTAAATAAAATACTGAAAAGTACTGGTAAAATACACACAAAATAAGTTTTTAATAAAAAATTTCATCTATAATGTTCGATAAAATTTAGCCTGCTATAAGAGACTATTTTAATCTGCGTGAATTCATTTTAATACAATTTTCATGTGAGACGTATAGGGGACAAGATATTATTTGAAAAGAAAAATGTTTAACATTTTTTGTACTCGAAAATCTCTTTAAGATGTCATAACTTCAAAACTATTTATGCCAAAACATTCTTTTTTTTAAATTGTTCGGAAAATTGTTAAATTTGTCTTTGCTTTTTGGAAGATTTACGTAAAATGCACCAAAAAAGTAGAATAAAAAAAACTTATGCCTTGCATACATTTTTCGAAACCATAAAGGGAGGGGAGAGTCAATTAATAATAATCACGCGGAACTTTTTTTTTACGCAGAAATAAAAGTTTTTATCAGAGAAAACTTCACATATTTGTTCCTTTCTTGACAGAAAAAACAAATATAAAGTTATATTCAAATGGGGCCTAAGGATTTTGATCATATTTGGTAAAAATACTCGAAGGCATTCCCAAAACGATTTCGAACTGTCGAAAAATATTTACAATTTACAAACTGATTTATTTTCTTTTGCCGTTTTTTCAAGAAGTTTGTTTTATACCGGAAATTATAAAATAAAAAGTGATCACTGGGAAAAATCCTTTAAAAGAATCAAATGATCAAGGCTCAAATAATCGTTTTTTCAGTTCAGTTAAATAAATAGTGAAGTAAACGAAAAGTCCTATAAATTTAAAATATTTATTGGTACGGTACTTTGCGTGAATATAGAATCACATAAGGAACTAATGAACAGGAAAAGGGTGGTGTTACTTTATTAATAGTTTTATTTGACACCCTGACCACAAGCCAAGAAAATTATGAATCGCATTTCACGACTGTGGTTTCACAATAGTTTTATTATTTACACGTGAATTTAAGTAATGGGTGACCAAACTTTGAAAAAAATCAAATCACTCACTTCACAAAAAAATACCTTTTTTTACTGCAAATATTATAAAAAAATAAAAACAAAGTGCATTTTGCATCCAATAGCCTCCTTTGAAAAAATGTTGGAATTAACCATCCTAGATACATAGTTTTTTTATTTGAAGTTAATAGAAGAACATTTTAATTAAAATGAAAAAATAAGACACTCCTTATTTTAGTTTTAATCCAAACATATTTAGTACCCAGACATGCAATTTTAAAAATAAATCTATTCTTGATCTTTTTAAAACTTAAAATATTCATCACTTTTAGGTAACGTGGTCCTCTTCTAAAGAATGTAAGAACTGATTATTAGACAACTGTTTAAAGAATTACTTTCAGAAGAATATCAATTTTAAAGATGAGCGTGTAATGTAAATTGCAGGCGGTACTTCTGCGGACCTGAACAACGTATCTCTTAGGTTGCTCTTTTTTAGCGGTTTTTCTTCTTTAGCCATAACACTCGCAGTTCTTGCTTCTATTCTGCAAGAAAATCGAGATAATCGCTAGACTTAATCGCACGAGTAATTATTATTGGATGATCTCGCGTCCGTTATTAGCTTCACAGATATGTTAGGGTTCTATGGAATTTATTGCCGGTACACTAGAAGTGTAATGTGCGCACGATTTATTGAAGGTGAAGCACATTATACGATTGAGTGAACAAAATTTACATCATGAAATATCTTTCTATACCCTCTTTCTATCCACCTAAATTAAGTTATTGTTTATTAGAACTAATATTTCTAATTGTAACAATGACCGATGGCGCACATTGAATTTTGGAGTGGGGGAACAAGTGCCCCCCCTCTCTCTCTTTGCAACATCACCTTCTTCATCATATTTCCTTTCGTATATTATTACTTTGTTTTAAATTGAATGTCACACTGAACCGATAATTACTTTACCGAAAATTCTTTGGAATAATTCTGCCGTCATACGGAAGAAAGTTGCTATCTGCATTATTTATGAAAAATGAGTTTTCTTATATTGTTCTATTCGTAGTGAAAAAAAGAATTTATCTGCATTCTAATTATAATTAAAAATTACAATGGAATTTCGAGATAATTAGGCTAGATAATTAGATTTTCGAAAAAAACTAATTCAGAAAGTTACTATCCACGTAAAAGTATAGTATATCTACAAAAATTTAAGAATTCGGGGTAGAATTACTATCTGTCCAAAAAATATAGGCACCGCGATTTTTGTACAGATTTTTGTAAAAATCTCAGCAAAAAAAATGGCTAAAATATGAGACAATGAGAACCTCGCAGATGAGGATTTTGCCAATACTGCTACAGAGTTTCAAAATTTCCCGATGATTAACGATTATTTCGTGGCCAGTGAAAGGTGAAAATGTACCATATTCATATGATCATCTCCGAAGACTCAACTTTGAATGGCTGAAAGTCACTGGAAAACAATTCTGGATTATACATGGGCTTCGTCGATCCATTCTGTGCACATTGGCAAATTTACAGCGGAAAAGAATCATTTATTAGTGAGCTATTAACAATAACATGGGGAGGTGTTATATCCGAAACTAAGAAACGTACAGAGATGATTCTTGAAGCAAATGACACCTTTTCGGCTTCTGACTTTATTGTATGTACTGCCAATGAGCAAAAAGTTGCAATTGATTGTTTAAAAAATTATTTTCTTCCTGGAAAAATACAAAAGGCTTTACGATAATCGAGGCACCCGCACTTTCAGCAGGGAACCTGGCTCGTGCTACTGTTTTACGAGTAACAGGGCCTTCTCTCACACCCACACAGCCTCACCGTCCTTGAGCCTGAGCCCTAATAGAAAAAAAGGGAAACTATTTAAAGTACCGATAACTGTCAATATCTCGGAATAAATTACAGGCTGGAAATGACACGCTCAGAGCAAAAGCAAACTAAAAAAAAAAGTTGCGGAAAAGAGAAGTAAAAACACGCGAGAGCAAAAACGTCCTAAGAATTAGCCGAGAGGTAAAATGACAAAAGAATGAAGGAAGAAGATTCCCCCCACTTGGCTGCTGCGAAGACCGCCTCCTGTAAAGCCGAAAATGCGCGAACACGAATCCGAGCTCGCCCGACTTGACGAATGACGATCTAATCAGCTGCTCCTCATATTTATTCTGGTTTTAAAATCCTGAGTTACCATAGAATCATTACATTTGTTGCGAATTAGAAAATATTTTCACCATATAATTGAATATTTACTAAAATGATATATTTTTAACGGAAAATGGAATGTTTAATCTTTATCTAAACAAATCATATCATATCAACAGAAAATAATTTTTACTAAAAAGGTGGATTTTAAACGAACGAAATGAATTCCTAATTAAAATAGATGAACTTTAAACAAGAAGAATAAATTTTTACCAAAAAAAGATAATTTTTTAACTGAGAAAGATCAATTTTCTTAGAAAAAAAACAACAAATTTTTTAATTAAAAAAATACATTTTTAACCGATAATGATACAGTTAAATTTTTTAATTCCAAAAATTAATTTTTAACAAAATATTAGAATTTTCAAAAAGAAAAAATAAATTATTTTTAACCAAAACAGATAATTTTTGAAACACGAAAAATAATTTAATAAAAAAAAAAACATGAACTTTTAATGACTGAAAGCAGTCCATTTTTAAGCAAAAAAATGTAACACAATAGTTCAATCTTTAACGAAAAATTATACAAATTTTCAACTAGAAAAGATCAGTTTTAAATCAAAAATGATCAAGTTAAAATTTAAGTCTTAAAAAATGTTTTTTCAACCAAAAAGAATCGAATTTTCAATAAAGGTGTTAAATAATCAACCAAAAGAATGAATTTTTTTACCAAAATAGATGAATTTTCAAAGAAGAATGATAATTTTCTACTATAAAATAAGAATTTTCAACTGAAAAAAAATAAATGGTAAAAAATCAATAAAATTGTCAAATTTTTAACTTGAAGATTGATATTAAAACTAAAAAAACAAGTATTTAACTAAACATGCAATAGTTCATTTTCAATTTAAAAAATTTAATTTTCGACGGAAATAATGAGTTTTTAACTGAAAAATATAATTTTTAACAAAAAATTTAACAGTTGAATTTTAAATTCAAAATTTAATTTTGAACAAAAAGAAAACAATCGAATTTACTACAGATTAGAAGTTTCAACAAAGAAGTAAATACACAAACAACAAGAATAATACTCTACCAATTAGATGGATTTTTAACCATATACATACTTGAATTTGATTAAAAAAAGATAAATATTTAACAAAAAATGGAATTAATACATGTTTAGCAAAAAAAATTAATAAAAAAGCAAAAAAATTATTTTTTAAATGGAAAGAAGAATTTTCAAAACAAATCAATTTTTACTAAAAAGCCGAAATTTCCACTCAAACAAAATTCTCTTTCAACCAAAAAACAATGCAATTTTAATTAAGGAAAGTAATTTTGAAACAAACATTTTTCTTAAAAAAGACGAAGTTTTAAACAAATTAATTCAATTAATCAACAAAACTAATTATCTATAAAATAGGTAGTTTTTAACCATAAATGCCATCGTAACATTTTCAATAAAAAAAAAATTTTAATTACGAATTTACCAAAAAAGTTTAACCAGATAGTTGAATGTGTTAACTAAAAAAGATTTTTCAATTGGGAAGGGAATAGTTTAATTTTCAGCTGAAAATTTTTTTTTTTTTTTTTTTTGATCAAAAATCGTCATTCTATTGACAAAAAACGAGTTCACTACTTTAGTCGATATCATAACAATGAATTTCAATGTTTATTTAAAACAATTTTTCTCGTTATTCGCCTCAAACACGAACTGAATTATTAATAGAAAAAATAAGAAAGTCTAACTCTTTTTCACTGAATACATTCCTTTTTAGTTTAAAACTTCTAGTATTACATTTTTTTGATTGAGGGTTCATCTT
>NC_046663.1:126037734-126041663 GCF_010883055.1 Belonocnema kinseyi
TATACCTGAAAAACATAACCTGAAAATCGAATCATGCATTAAATTAAGAATCACGCGAAACATCAGAATCGCCCATTTCTTTAATTTCTTTCAAATGGGAATCCAGATATAAATAGAAGACCTATGGTGGGGGTAAATCTTAGGCTCGATCTGGTAGCTCTGGGAGCAGCTGATTAGATCTTTATTCGTGAATTCGGGTGAGCTCGGTTCATGTTCACGCATTTTCGGTTTTACACGAGGCTGGTCTTCGTAGCAGCAAAGTGGGGGGAATCTTCTCCCTTCATTCTTGTGTCATTTTACCTCTCGGCTAATTCTTAGGTCGTTTTTGCCTCGCGTGTTTTTACTTGTCTTTTCCGCAACTTTTTTTTTTAGTTCGCTTTTGCTCTGAGCGTGTCAAATATCGTACCTAAAATATAATCCGTTCATAATCAAAATAGCTATTTTATTATTTTATCTAACTTATAATGTCAAACAACAAAATTAATTTTCTACTAAAAGGATGAATCTTAATTTGAAACCAAAAATATGGTTTTTTAATACAAGATTTGTACTTTTTAATCAAGTTATTTCTAGTTTCAATCAAGTTTTTTTGCATTATAAATCGAAATAATTATTTTGTTATAGTTAATAACTCCTATTGTCAAATAATAAAATTAATTTTCTATTAAATTTATTAATCTTAATTTTTAACCAGAAATATCGATTTTTAATAAAACAGTTGTACTTTTAAATTACGTTTCTTCTATTTTCCATCAAGTTTTTTGTATTATAAATCGAAATAACTATCTTTCTATAGTTAATAACTCCTATTGTCAAGTAATAAAATTAATTTTCTATTACATTTATTAATATTAATTTTTAACGAGAAATATCGATTTTTAATAAGACAGTTGTACTTTTAAATCAAGTTTCTTGAATTTTCCATCAAGTTTTTTGTATTATAAATAAAAATAACCATTTTATCATAGTTAATTACTCTTATGGTCAAGTAAGAAAATTAATTTTCTATTAAATTTATTAATCTTAATTTTTAACCAGACATATCGATTTTTAATAAACCAGTTGTACTTTTAAATCAAGTTACTTCTATTTTCAATCTGGTTTTATGTATTAGAAATAAAAATAACTATTTTGTCATAGTTAATAACTTCTATTGTCAAATCATAAAATTAATACTCAATTAATTAATATTCATTTTTAACCAGAAATATCGATATATGCAATGAGAATGGTCAGGTTTTGTTAGGGCAGGATAGATTAAACCTCTATGTACGTTAAGCCGAAGCTGAATGAAACGGTACCGCAAACACAACGGGGCAACACAATGACTTTAATTGTGTTACGTGAAGTTAAGTTAGGTTAAGTTAGGTCAGGTTTTTTTAGGTTGGGATAGGTTTGACCTCTTTGCAGGTTAAGCCCAAGCTGATTCAAACGATACCGCAAACACAACGGGACAACACAATCAGTTTAATTGTGTTTCGTGAGGTTAGGTTAGGTTAGGCTAGGGTAGATTCATGTCTAGGTTAGGCTCGAGTTGACCCATTCGATGTAGCTCACAGTTGCTGCAGCGAAAATATGCTTCCAGAGGTTTACGTGTAGTTCAATAAATTTCTGTTAATTCAGGTTAGGTGAGGTCAGGTTCTGTTAGGTAAAGTTATGTTAAATAAGTTTATATCAGGCAAGGGTTGATCCTTCGCAGTTGTCGACATGTTTTTTAAGTGAAAATTTGCATCACTGGCATTATTTTGAAATTTATTTGCCTCAGTGCATTATTTTTCGTCATTTTTTGAGGTTATGGCTCAACCATGACGTGATGGGTGATTTTTTATACTGAATTTGAATTCAGCAACACTTCTGCACGGAATACCGAAACATGTTGCTGTTCTTTCTAGCACATTATCCACTTCTATTAATTATGTTGTCTTTTCAAGCTCAAAAAAAAGTTTTGCTTTACAAATCATAATTTTTTCTTCTTTCGTGAAGTTTCTCTAAAACGGTTTCTCCAAAATTTGAAACAGACATGCATCTACTTAAAGCAGTTTTCTTGCTTTATGAATGTTTACAGTCTTATAGCCATAATACTTCCCTTAAATAGAAAAGCACTTTTTCGCATCTTAAAAGCCGTGAGACCTGGTCACCGTCAATAACCAGCAATAAGGTTTCCTTTTTCCTAATCCTTAGAATTAGAACTAAAAATAGAATTAACTTAATTTAAAAGCACAACTGTTTTATTAAAAAACTATGTCTGGTTAAAAATAAAGATTAATAAATTTAATAGAAAATTAATTTTGTTATTTGACAATAAGAGTTATTAACTATGATAAAATAGTTATTTTTATTTATAATACATAAAGCTTGATTCAAAATAAAAGAAACTTGACTTAAAAGTACAACTGTTTGATTAAAAATCGAAATGTCTGGTTAAAAATTAAGATTAATAAATTAATTAGAAAGTTAATTTTATCATGGACATAGGAAACAAGGGACTAGGCATGCCATCCTAACTTTTGCGAGCAGGGTTGAATCCACGGGAGGGAGGAGAATTCCATAAGCGGGGAGAGCCTCCATCTTACGATGTGCCATTTGATTATGCGCACGAGCATTTTTGCCGACAGACTGTGCATGAAAATATAAACATGTGGGCGCTGCCATGTTTGTCGCGGGACATCAAAAGGTGGCGGACCTCCCCCCTCATTGCATCACCCCCGCAATGGCATACCTAGTCCCTTGTTTCCTATGTCCATGTATTCAATAGTTTCTTCCATGTAGCGCATAAGATAAGTGGCTATTCTACATTGTCGATCATTTATCGACGAAACTTGTGACACGTGTAGAACCTAAGCACTTGTTAATTTTTTTGTCGGGACTGCCCCCCTGGCCAGGTCTCAATTATTTATGCGATTTAATATATATTGGACTTGAATTACGTCTAATTATTATAATTCGGTTGTGTGATATTGTTTTATATATCAAATTATTAAAATTCTTTCGTAGTAAAAACTATTTTCTGTATAATTTTTGCTTTACAGCCTCAATTTTCAACATTTCAATAATATATATTGAATCAGTCTCGTACTTATAAAAAAAACTTCAAAGTCAGATTTAACCAGTATCCTTACGTTTAAATTAATTCAAATAATTTATATCTATATTCAACAGTTCCAGATTTGAAATCGTTCATTTCTGAAGTATTGAACGTCGTCTCCTTTTTCTTTCCTCTTTCTTAAAATGTTTTATTTTCTAAAATTAAATGAATTTCTTTTTAAGATTTATACTCCATACGAAATTGTCGCGAAATGCATGATAATGTCAGAAAAGGAATTCTCTCACCTCCGGTTTCTTGACAATGGAAGTTGGGATCCAGACCTCTGTTGCACATCCTGGCGATTTTCTCCACTTGGCTGCTTGCTACATGATCCAGAAACTTCCTGAGATTGGCCCTGGTGTGCATCGCCTTCAGCTGCTTTTCGTCGAGGTGCAACATCTTATAGACCCGCTTCTTGTACTTGAGCTGAAAACAAAAAAGCAGATGAAAATTGGCTATAAAAATGTTTGCCAAATGTCAGAGCGGCGCTCCCGATGGTAGATAAGTACTAGGCTGGGGCGAAAAACCAACATTGTGCGTCCAGTAAACGCCTGGGTGCGTAAAAGTGGCCCAGTCCAATCCGAAACTCAGCGCAATTTGAAATTTTTATATCGGATAATATCTTCAGTCTGTTCTTTGAGGGTGAAATCTCGAAATTTCACTAAAAAACACTAAAATTTAAGGTTTTGCAAAAATGAGCTTAAAATCGATACCGATGCCTTTTAAGGGTGACTTTACGATAAAAAGTCATTAGAGGGTACTTAGAGGTCCGTACCGAGTCGCCAAAGTCACCCCATGCCAATCCTCATGGAGGGGGAAATGGCTCAAAATTGCGTATTTTCGA
>NC_046663.1:126041763-126053344 GCF_010883055.1 Belonocnema kinseyi
TAGAGCTCCAAGGAGATTATGTTGAAAAATAAAAAAAAATTTACCCAAAAAAATTGTTTTTATACTTCATTCTAAGGACTTATTGAACTACCCTCGTATTTAACATAGCTACTTGTAAGTGCGTTGAATTGTCTAGGTGCTCCTGTCCCAAAGAAAAGAAGGTTTCAGCCGTAGAGTATGCCTTCTATCTTGACCAAAGAGGTAAAAGACTCATGGGAATCGCCAGCGTAGGTGTCTCTAAAACAAAAAGAATACATAAGAGAACAGAACGTATTGCAAAAAAAGGCAGACTTGAACGGAGAGAGGGTGGGGAAAGCGTTCCTACTGCATCGGTCTCCACATCTTCCTCTACGATTGACATGGATATAGATTTAGATTCCTTCTTTGAGGAAGGTGAAGGTGATAATCCTCCTCCTGAAATTAAGGTAAAGGTTGATGCTTCTATCGATGATGACGATTTTCACGGCATACCACGCAGACTTGTGCAGAGAAAATCATCGCAGGCCAGACTTGACTTATCTGAAGCAGCAGTAGTTGCTCAAAGATATGGTATAAATCAACGGGCTGCGGCACATTTAAGCTCGCCTGTACTCCTCGCTGCCAATTGAGCAGGTATGATCTCCCCGGATATTTCTAAAAAAGTACTTGAGTGTCTAGTCATATATAAAAGTAAGATAAGGCGCGAGAAAATTAAAATAGGCTCCAAGTTGAAGGAGGAATCACGCCATGAGGATTCTATTCGTGGCTTATACTTTGATAGTCGGAAAGACAAAATATTGAGAGCCTCCGGATTTATTAACGAAGAACACATATCTTTGGTGGCCGAACCAGGTTTTAAATACGTAGGCCATGTCGTCACACAATCGAGCCATGCCCAAGATGAGTGTGATTCTATTTATAATTACGTAACAACAGAACTGAATGGAGGCTTTGATGCAGTGGTAGTCGTGGGCTGTGACGGTACAAATACGAATACGGGCTGGAAGGGAGGAATTATTCGTCTACTAGAGGAACAAATTGATCGTCCCTTGCAATGGGTTGTCTGTCTATTACATTTCAATGAGCTACCGTTTAGAAGTCTTTTCGTATTTATTGATGGACCTACCTCTGGTCCGAACAAATACTCAGGGCCAATAGGGGGACAACTTCCAACTTGTGAGACCCTTGATGTTGTAAAGTTTAAACAAGTTGAGTGTGACTTACCTGAGATTGAGCCCACTGATCTCAGCTCAGATCAAAGGTATCTTTATGAGATATCAGATGCCATACGGTTCGGAGCGTGCTCTCCTGAGCTGGCCTCCCGGAAGATAGGCCCCATCAACATGGCTCACTGGCTAACAACTGCAAATAGAATTCTGAGATTATACATATCAACAAAAAGACCCACAAACAAACTGCAAGTATTAGTTGAATACTTACTTACAGTATACGTATCTCAGTGGTTCCACATCAGACGGGATAAGTCTATCGCTGATGTGAGTCGGCACCTCTTCCAAGCAATCAAATTGTCAAGGTTTCTTCCTCTGAAGTACCGAAATGTGGTAAACACTTCCATTCAGAGAAACGGCTTCTCTGCCATGCCAGAAAATATACTTCTTGAAATGGTAACCGACTCTAGGCTTACCGTTCGCCAAGACGCACTCACCAAAATCCTGGAAGCAAAATATAAGCAACAGACAAATGTTAGATACAATATTGTGCCATACATTAATTTTGGAGCTAATAATTACACAGAAATGATTGCTTGCGAACAGAGAGATGTTTCACTTACCGTACCGCCAGTTTTAATTCCTATAACAGAGAATGAACTTACCGCTAAGCTATCTATGGCCGATGGCTTGGTACCAGACTGGGACTTTACATCTTTTCCTTGTCACACAGTAGCGGTGGAAAGAACTGTTAGACTGGTAACAGAGGTGTCTAGACAAGGCTCCGCCCCGAGGCTCGGGACCGACAGATACGCGCCACACTTCTTTCTCGAAAGACTGTCAACTTATTTGACACTAAGAAAGACTTTGTGGGTGTAATTAATGACTCTGAGACTTAAATAAGCACGTTCTACATATGGTTGATTGGTTGGGTATGGCGTGGTTGGAGCCCGATGTGCAGCCACGTCCACGTGGTGGGCTCTGGGTTACTCGAAGTAGTAGAACTCAGTGAGCTAGGAGCTGCACAAGTATTTAAGCGTTTTACTCGAAAATATGCAATTTTGAGCCATTTCCCCCTCCATGAGGATTGGCATGGGGTGACTTTGGCGATTCGGTACGGACCTCTAAGTACCCTCTGATGACTTTTCATCGTAAAGTCACCCTTGGAAGGCATCGGTATCGATTTTAAACCCATTTTTGCAAAACCTTAAATTTGAGTGCTTTTTAGTGAAATTTCGAGATTTCACCCTCAGAGAACAGACTGAAGATATTTCCCGATTTCAAAATTTCAAAGTGCGTTGAGTTTCGGATTGGACTGGGACACTTTTCCGCACCCAGGCGTTTGCTGGACGCACAATGTTAGTTTTTCGCCCCAGCCTATTAAGTACCTTTGAATGAATTATTGCGTTATTTTTGCATTGCGTAAACCTTTTCACTCAATAACAACATACTTTTGCTGCCAAGAGTGCCTTCTCGCTTTTTATTTGAGTTATATGTAGTCGCCTTGCTTTTTTCCGTTTAAAATTGGTATCGCTTTCGTTTTGCGCACTGCAAAGAGCAACTACTAATTTTTTTCGATGACCATAATTCATGTTGTTTAATGAGACGGATACATCGCGAAAAACGTTTTTTACGCCTTAAAAAATCACAATGCCGGTAACTTTGGATCCGACGGTGCTTGGACTTGAAAATGCTTATTTTGCGGTTGTATATTAATCGTTAACAATAGGAGAATAGTCAGAGTCTCTAAGATACAAAAAAAAAGAGATTCTTTAGCGTAAATTCTTCCCAACTCTAAATCTTCTTTTCGTTCGTAGCAGTTTATTTAGCTCTACTTTACAATCAACTAATTTAAATCATGCTAAATCATAAGCTCACTTTAATGTATTTATAGTTCTCAACATGGCATATCTCATTAAATTATACAGCAGGTTTCATTTGTAATATGATTTAATTCTGTATTAGAAGTGATGTAAGACGGGAGAAAAAAAATAAACATTTGATTCCTGTCTTTCTGTTTCTCCTTTCCGATCTCTTTGAACCTACATATCTATGACCATCAACAATGCTCCAAGACAACGACCATAGCCAGTCCCTTCTAATTCTACATAATAATACAAGTCTCAGCTATGGAACTGCATTATTTACTTTTCACTTCTTCTGTGAGTACATCGAAGTCAACAACGGAAATCACATCAATGATGAGAAAGATTATGGGTACGTTAATGAAAAATACGAAATGCAGCCGTATTATAAAGAAGGCATTGGTAGCCGGAGCATAAACCTAACATGAATGGAATGCACTGTATCTCCTAGAATCCAATAAAATCGTATTATATCGAAATAATGCGATTCTATAACGGCTCGAACTGCAGTCTCCAGAGAGACGAAACTGGCTCCAGTTACATAAGACATCTCAAGCTCTATCCAGAACTGGTTAAACCAATAAGCGATTTTTTTTCTTGTATGTATTTGTCTGTAACTGTGAAGACCACGAAGTTACGATGGTGAGGGAATGGATTAGAGCGTTGGACTTGAACTAAAGAGTGACACGTTACATGTCCTTTTAAAATTAACCTAGGATTAGCATGAGTCACTTAAACAGGGCTGTAGCTAAAATTTTTAACAACCCAATCTTCACGATTTATATCATTACCAGCCAGCGGTCTTTAACGACGGACAATTTGGTCCCAAATGCTCATTTGCAAGACGTCTTGTTTCCACCAGTACACCGCTTCACACATCACGGAAAAATTCCGTCTCACTCTTACAGCTGAATAAAGGTTCGTAGTGCTTTTATAGTAGTACTTTTATCAGTCATTATTATGAAGATAAAGAAGCATGGCCTGTGCTTCTAGAAGCAATAGACTCTCGGTTTTTAGGATCACCGTTTGATATTTTAATACTTGAAAACCCCCTTTTTGATACAGCGTTGTTTTTCATATGCGCACTAGAGAAGCTCCGTATTCACTGCGAGTTGCGAGCGATCAAGCCGTTCGGACCACAGATCGTTTGTTTTGATCGTTACTTTTTCTACCAAAATAAATCATTTGTTGTACATCGGACTTACTGATTGTAGTATCTAGCACCCTCGCCAACATATTTTGGTCCTTCGGCCGGTTTGCTTTGGTTGCTTTGGCCGGCTTTGGTGGCTGGTCGCGTGTGGGATTGCTGGTCCCCCATTGGGCGCCTCCCCAGGTTGCGGATAGGGGAACGCCTCCCCGATATGGGTGGTATCGGGGAAATCAAATACCCGGCGCGGACAAAAACCAGCTACGGGAAGGAACCCCGAATGCAAATCAGTCATATGCGAGTATGTGAAAAACGACATACCTCATGGGAGTAGAAATTTCCCCACTGATTCCGATCGGGTTCCAGCCCCGGTGGTCAGTGCCGGTTCCAAGGATTCTGGACGGAACCAAACATGCTTTGACAGGAGCGTCTGTGACGAGTTAGGAGGTCCATTGGACGTCACTGAGGAAGACGATATGAGAAAAGTATCGATCAACAAGAGGGACATATCAGAAATTGATGTAAAACTCATCCAGACATATGATCTCATCGAAAAGCTGCATGACACCATTAATGAAATGGTGGATTTCAGCAAAGAGAAGAGGAATATGTGGCTTCCAATTAGGGATGGATTGACACGAGCGGAGCGTCTGATAAAGGAACTGCGCGATCACACTATGACGACCGAAGGGCTTCATAGGCATATAATCGAAAATATTGTACAAACGGCCAGAATGAGGGCCATGACCCGAAAGGAGAAGTTCAAGAAGAGGACAAACGAAAGTGGCACCCAAACAGATGAAGCCGTGGTGAATCCCACTCTCCGCGATAGAGAGCGAGAGTCCCATGGAGGCTGGCTCCTCCAAGCAAAGGCGTAAGAAGCCGAAAACCCGCAACGCCTCCGCGCCTGCGATCTCGACTCCGAAGAAGGTGGAAACAGAAGACGAATCTGCATCCAGGGTCTGAGCTATGCCGAGGTTCTAAAGTACCTCAAGCAAAAGGTCAGCCCTGATGCCTTAGGTGTAAAAATCAACAGGGTCAAGCAAACCAGAAACGGAGAGGTTCTTGTGGAACCAGGATCTACAGGAAAGGGTAGAGCCGAGCTGTCGGCGGCCATAAGAGGAGCTGTAAGTGATGGGGGTAGCGTGCGCAAGCTCGTCCCTCGTATGGAAGTCAAGGTCTCAGACCTGGACACCTCAACAGACGCAGGAGAGGTCGAAACGGCAGTAAGAATCCACTTCGGCAACAAATATCTGGGCGAGGTGAAGGTCAGGCAAAGTGAGGACTTTCGTGGTGTTGGCAGAAGAGTTGGCGGAGAGACTGGTGCGCGCAGGACACCTGAAGGTGGGGTTGGTGTCCTGTCGCGTACACAAGAAGGTAGAGAGGGTACGCTGCTTCCGCTGCCTAGGCTACAGCAACATGGCAGATGGTTGCGAGGGCCCTGACAGAACGAGGGCATGCTGGAGATGCTGCACGGAGGGCCATAGGGCTGCGGCATGCGAGGGTACGCCGCAGTGCTACCTCTGCGCCGCAAAAGAAGAGAAGTCCCGGACTGATCATCTGCCGGGAAGCATGAGGTGTTGGTCGTTTCGAGAGGCAACTTCGTTGAAGAAGCCTCAAGGACGACCAAATTAACCAGCTACACCCAACCAAGATGCCCGATGGCCGGCGATATGGAGTTGCTTGGCGTTCAGAGAGGCAGCCTCGTTGAAGAAGCCTCTTCGATGCTCAAGCGACCATCTTAGCTTGGCAGGTCCAACAGCAAGCCCAAATATTTAAGACAAGGCCCAGTGGGCAAAAAAGAAGAGGGCCGGAGTACGGCCAAAAAGCGGCACCCTCTGAAGTAAGGCGAAAGCGGTTCCGGGGGAATTATGCCAAGGAGAAAGGGTGGTGGGTTTTAGTCGATCGTTGGTAGCATCACCATAATAGTCAAATTGAGATGTTCGGACCCATCTCGGTGTGTGATAGCACATTTACCACCTTCCCTCGCAAAACAAAACCTCGTCAACATATTTTTGTCCTTCGGCCGGATAATACAGCAAACTTAAAAGTGCAGTGCAGTTTAACATTACTTGTGCGTGGGAGCTCCGATACACGATCCTAGCTCGTAACTTCGAACAATGGACTCGTCTGCTTCAGATGCATAAGATAAATTCAGCATTTTAAGGATTAACAAAATGACTTATACATAAAACTGAAAGAGAAAATGTATAAAAGTTTAAATTTTTTTGCAAATTACATTTTAAGCACTTGTTTTGTAAAAATTTTATTGTGGACAGACTTATCTATCCTAAAGATTGGTGTAAAAAATTTATAAAGACTATATTTTTACGAGTAAAGTGACGAAAATTGATGGTTGGATGAAAAATCGAGGTAGGTTAGTCTCTTTTCCCTGATTTATCAATCCTGAACACAAATAAAGATTGAATGCATCCTGTCATTTATTTATCAATTTCTATCAAGATGAGTCAAGAACTGAATAAATTGAAAAGACTTAAGGGTCAAATAATAGGTCAAGTGGATAGACATTGTAACTTGCGACAACTCCTGTTAGTTATTCGAAATACGCAACAATTAATTGTGCATGCAATTAATTAGAATTAAATTTTAATTTCAGTTAATCATGAAATAAAAAGGGAATTCATGAAAGAAGACGTAATTCTTAATTGTCGATTATTTAATTTAATGGATAAATCAGATATAACCTAATATTCCGTCAATACTCTTTTTCTGTGAAGAGGGTCACGCGTGAGTATACTGAAGATACTATAATTTGAATATCATACAAACAGAACGTTTTAATTATTAATTATCTATCCTAGTAAATTAATTTTATAGGAAACACATTTCTATTCTCGCCTTATTAGTCTAGAAATCGTGGTTGGATTTAAAACTCGCGTAAGAGACTTACTCCCTCGACTAGTTCCCAAGGGGAACCCCAGGACTATCCTTCTGTGAATATTTCTTCTAACAGGTTAATTTTCAGTTTGGCTAGATAACCGACACTTCCTAGACTAGGTTTCAAGGAGAATCCCGAAGCTATTCGTTTGTGCGTTTTATCTTTTGAAACTTACTTGTTTTCAGCTGTAATATTAACTACCTGATCTACTATCGGCGAAAAAACTATAGGCATCTGCCTTTGAAGCTTAACAACTCAGTCAAAAAAAATGCCAGCGCAACAAAAAAACAGTCACATAAAAGCTGAAAGTGTTCTACGTAAATGAGCTTAAAGATGTTTATGTAAAAAAAAATTTGCGCTTAGCAGACTGAAAAATATAAAAAAGTAAGGATTTTCGGGTACATTTAAGAACAGTCAAGTTTAGAGCATTATTGCTTATACAAGGGGCGATGGGGAAAATTTGAAAAAATTCACGAGTATGAGGAAAACTGTTGTGAACCAGTTGTAGTTGAGAAATTTAAAAAATAATAAAAATTGTTGCTTAAAAGTACACTCTGTGTTTATTTTCAATCACCCGTAAGCATGTGTTAGTCTTATTTTTTGTGAAAATCGCGATATTTTTATACATTTTTTTTGTTGGAAAAGAAGTGACAGAAAGCAGGGGGGGGGCCGTTTTTTACTGCCAACTGCTGGTCCCTTTCTTCGGCCCGTGGCCAGGTCCCATCCAAGCATTCAGAACCAGGGGTCGAAGAATGGCACCAGCGGTCGGCAGTAAAAAAAGGCCCCCCCCCCTGCTTTCTGCCACTTGTTTTCCAACAAAAAAAATGTCTAAAAATATCGCGACGTTCACAAAAAATAAAACTAAAACGTCCTTCCGGGTGATTGAAAATAAATACAGAGCCTATCCATTACAGTTTGCTGTTTGCAGTCAGATGCCTATAGTTTTTCGCTGATAGTAGAGTCCAAAGAGAACCTCGGATCTATACTTCTGAAAATATTAGAGAGTACTATGAGAGAAACAGATACGATTGAATGATTGACTGAATAAATACACTGTGTTTCTTTGACTGTTAGCTTTTCAACCTTTCTTTTTATATATCAAAGCTAATTATGAAAAGTCACGCTCAAAATGTCATTAAATCGTTAAACTATCTTTGGATGCTCAGCGGAGGATTATCGTAATAAATCTATTGCCTCACGGACTAGTCAATTCTAGTGTTCGGTTTAAGATCCTCGCGGTTCGCCTGCGAGTTTAACAACCCTGCTTTTTAGTCGTGTAGGCCCTTTTATAGGACGCATTGCGTCACTTCTGCCCTCTGATTGCATGGGCGGATAAGAGGGAGAAACGACAGGCTTGCGCAATAGAAATTCTCCTGAGGGCTGCAACACTACATAGTGTTCTCTAGGATGGATCTCGTATTGCCTATTTACAGGCTATATCCTGTAACTCGCAGGTTACAATATATTGAATCTATAAATGGTGAACCAACTATAGGAAAAATATAAAGAAAGTTAAAAATGTTGACACACTTATGGGAAACTTTTGAAACAGTTCAAAACGAAAGCGAAGATTTAGAGTTAAGAGATTTGAATGATGAGCAGCAGCAGGATCAAAAAGATATTTTGTATGAAGAGCGAGGTGAATTCGAGGATAAATAGAACACAATGATAGGGATAGCAAACGACAGGTTAGCAGCAATCAAATAAGCAATTCAAGGCATTCAGCCTATTCCACCTGAAAACAATGAACAGAATAGGAACAGTGGTTCCTATTTGAGGACACTTTCAATGCGACGGCTTACAAAATTCAAGAAGTTTCACCAGTCATGAAACAGCAGTATTTAAGCAGTTTGTTATAAGGTGATGCTTTACAAATAATAAGTACAACCTCGACTTTAGCTGATAATTATACCGTAGCATGATAGTTTCTACTAAGTCGGTATGATAACAAACAGCTAATCATAAATACACATATAAAACAATTGTTAGATCTCCCTGCAGTGAAGAAAGGAAGCCATTCAGCACTTCGGTTCACTCGTTGACCACATTTAAAGATGCACACAAGCTCTCAAGAATTTAAATCAACCAGAAGATCAATGAGGGAATATTTTAATTTTTTTGTTACAAACAAACTAGATTTTGACACTAGGAAAGATTGGAGAGCTCAACTCAATATTAATAATACAGAACCAATGTCAAATTTAGATCAGCTTATTAAATTCTAAAATAACAAGTCTCAAAGTTTAGAATTAGTTGATAAAGGGAGATCTAGTTTTCATACTTCAAACAAAGTTCCTAACACAAGAAAAGATAAAAAGGTTGCTCTTGCTACAACGTCTTGATCACCATGTGTTCTTTGTAGTGGATTTCATTTTATATATCATTGTGAGGAATTCAAGAAGCAACCTATTCTATCACAAATTTCTGAAGTTAAGCAGAAGCAATTAGGTTTGAATTTATTAGGTAAAGAAAGATTCAGTCAAGATTGTAGAGCATTTTCATGCAAAATATGTAGAAAACGTCAACACACGTTACTTCATTTAGATCGACAGGCGCCTTCTGTCATACAAACAGATTCGGATCCAAACGAGTCTCAAGCAGTTAAAACTCGGTGTACATCAGTTGTTAATCATAGCTCTCAACGATTAAAGGCACCGTATGTTACAGTTTTTTCGACAGCCTTAATTGACATTTATGATAGGGATGTCAACGCTCACACTGGTAGAGCACTTCTAGACACAGTGTCTCCACCGAACATGTTTAAGACAAAGCTACTGACTCGCCTCAAAGTAACACCTCAAATCACAATAAAGCTTTCGCAAGTTCTTTTATATAGACAACAACTAGGTATTGCTGGGACTATAAAGCTTGCTCGTCCTTGCTTCGAAAAAAGTAGTGATTTAGATTTACTTATAGGAGCGCTGGAAGATTTATTGTACGATTCCCACAGAATGAAAGTATTTCATTAGAATATTCTAAAACTGAAGCCTGAAAGAGACTGCACGCAATGGAACAACGACTAGAGAGAAAACCTGCAGTGAAGAAAGAGTATCATGACTTTTTCAAAGAATATCAGGACGTTGGACATATGATAATGCTGGATACTAGAGCTGGTATTAAAAACGTGTAAAATTTACCCCCCCCCCCTTCCCCCAAGACTGTCATAACAACTTTTTGAATTTTTTTGAAGAATCGAAACTCAAAATTGTTATCAAACAAAACAGAATAATAAAAAGAAAACCTTCTCTTTCGTGGTTTAACTTTGCAATTTACAAGTCACCCACGAAAGAGCTCCAAATTCGTTATTTCTCACTTTTTATTAAACGCGTTGTTATTATTTTAAGCGAACTCTTTAAATTATAAAAACAAGACAGTGAAAATACTATATGTATATTTCAATACCCATGCATATAATGAATTCTAATTATATAAATTTATTGAAACGATACAGTTTTCAGGGTAGCTAAGAATAAAATTGCGAGCAAAATAAAGAACAAAAATATTAAATTATTTATCATAAGTAAAATTTGTGCTTTATTTTGCAATAACTGAATAAGCAATCCCGGGCCGAGGTACAAAAATAAATGTAATATACATTTGATATATTAGCGTTGAACGTAATGTTGTAAAGTTCGCATTTTGGAAAAAATCGAGGGCGAATCACGAGATATGTGATGAGAGTGTTAAAAATAACGAGGTTTCGATAGAATGCTGGGGAGAGAGTTAACTAATAAACGGAGGATAAATGAAATGAAATTTATTTAGAACGTGACATCAGCCTCAGGCGAGGTACAGATGAGAACTAACTTACAATGTATAGAGTGGGAAGTCGCTGACATATATGTATAGGTGGCGCCAGCTTTGTAAAGTGATAAATACGAAATGACTTATTCCAACACTCCCACTCATTGAGTATTATCCACAATATCTGTGATATTTAGCCTATTACATAAAAGCTTAAATCTGTCTTTAGCTAGTGCGTTAGTTAGTATATCGGCTAACTAAAAGGCGGTTGGAACATAGCATACATCTATCTCTTTGTTTTCATATTTTTCGCGGATGAAATGGTATCTTATGTCAATGTGCTTTGTCCTTTTATGGAACTCTGGATTGCGTACAAGGCGAATTGCGCTCTGATTATCAATATTAATATTTGTGGGATTTTCACATTGACATCCGACATCATTTAAAAGTTGTCTCAACCAGACAGCCTCCCTTGTCGCGGAACACGCTGCTACATATTCGGCCAATGACTTGAATTAAACTTGTCTAGGTATCGACTTACTACATTTACCGAGAATGAGATGTCAGGACGACTGACCATACTCAAGAAAATTAGAGAACCGACTGCTTTACGATATGGGATTTCCGAATCAATCATCACATTTTCTTTGTCAGACTTTAGCACAACATTAGGATTAGCAGGAATTGATAAAGGTTTTGCATCACTCATGAAAAATCGCAACAAAATTTTTTTTACATAGGTTTTTTGATGAACAAACATTGAACGTTCTTTCCTGTC
>NC_046663.1:126053444-126059204 GCF_010883055.1 Belonocnema kinseyi
TGAGAACTAACTTACAATGTATAGAGTGGGAAGTCGCTGACATATATGTATAGGTGGCGCCAGCTTTGTAAAGTGATAAATACGAAATGACTTATTCCAACAGAGAGTGTATTCGTTAAAGCCGAAGGAGCTTTAACAAACACTGTTAGAAATATCTGGTTGAATTTTCACCCACATGTGGTGCAAGTTTTATACAATTACGTTGGTTGAAATTTCAGCTACTTGTGAATGAAAAATCAACAACACGTGTAATGGAAATTCCAACTATTCCGTTAAAAATGGAACTACATGTAATTAAAATTTTAGGGAAGCAAAAAAAATTTTACTCACCACAATTAGTGCATTTTAACCCATTAACGACCAAAGCTATTAATTTTACAACATGAGTTTGACCGCAAAATCTATGGGTATAACAAAACAATAAATAGATCAAAAGTACTGTTGCTTATGTTTTTGGGTGAGCAAATTCGAATCCGTGGTCAAAATTCAAATATTTTGACTTCAAAATTAAATATATATATATATATAAATTTTCTGTTAAAGCTCAAGAATTTTGTGCACCGATGGTTGAAAAAAATTTAAGATATTAACGCGTTTTATGCCCGAAAAAATTATAAAAATATAAAATCAAACATTTTTCACTATTTTTCTATGCAAAAACCGCCATATTTAATTTTGAAGTCACAATATTCGAATTTTGACCTCGGATACGAATTTAGCTCACCCACAAACATAAGGAACAGTGCTTTTGATCTATTTATTGTTTTGTTATACCCATAAATTTTGCCGTCAAACTCATGTTATAAAATTACTAGCTTTGGTCGTTAATGGGTTAAAGCAAGTATAATTTTTCAGGGAATTGAATAGGTTTGTGGGACGGTCTGTTCATGCGCATCTTCATTAAATTTTCAACTACATTAGATTGAATTTTATTTCAATTCTGTGAATGAACGAGATTTTAAACACAAAAGTGGTTGAAAAGTGGTTGAATTTTAAACACATTTCTAACAGTGAAACATAATTTGCAATCACCAAATTACAGTTCTGTCGATGCTTTTACCTTTAAATTTAAAAAGTTTGTGCGTAAATGTGGGGAAATGCAAAGACCGAGCATGCAGCGTGAAGTAAATATATTATCAAGCGCGAAGCGCAAGAACCAAAAATCGCGCAACCTAGACGCGCTGCAACTTGTAACCGATAAGAATGTGCTTGCGCAGCGGGCAGATTGTTTTCCGTCTAAGAGTTCAACTAATTGTTAATTTTTGTCATGTTTCTTATTATCTTTCAAGAATGAAAAACTTGTCACACCATATACTGCAAGTTTTCAAGTATTTTTGCCGCGAAGATTTAAGCCTTGATTTAAAGTCATACTTTTTACATAAATAAGTTGATGTGGAAACTCCCTCAAGGTACGTATAAGCGCCATCGAAAGTCAACATATGTCCCTTCGGAATTAAAATATCTAAAATCAGGGAAAGACTTCGGTAAGACCAGCAAAAATTTATACAGTTGGCACCATATCTCGATGAAAATGGAATAATAAAGGATGGTGGTAGGATTCAAAGGGCAGGAATTTCAATGAATTAAAAACACCCCTTCATTATTCCACGTAAGCACTATGTAATGACCATGATTCTTCAAAGGAAACACATTCGGTTTACTACATTGTGGACTCAAAAAACTGTTAAGTTCTGTCAGGCATAGATATTGGCCTTTATATGGGAGAAGAGAAGAGACCGAAATAACACAAAAATGTGTACATTGTTTCAAAATGAAACCCCAAACTCTGGACGTAATCACGGGAGATCTTTTGAAATATAGGCTCTCGAGAAACCTTTAATCATTAAACATAACCGGAATCGACTATGCAGGGCCTATTTTGATCTAGGAAAGCAAGTGACGAGGCAGAGTCCACGTATCAAAAGAATATGTAGCTCTTTTCATCTGCCTTAATGTGAACGCTGTTAACCTTAAACTAGTGACTGACTTGACAACTGAATCTTTTTCAGCAGCTTTAACACGTTATATTTCCAGAAGAGGTATCTGCAGCGAATTACATTCAGATAATGGAACAAATTTTGTGGGCGCAGCACAAGAACTTCGTGAGATGTAAGAATTCGTAAAAATGAATGAGAAATAAATACACGAAAATTTAGCAGCCAAGAGGATCCAATGGAAAATCATTCCGCCACGAGCACCATATTTCGGAAGGTTGTGAAAGGCGATAGTTAAGTTGATGAAAAAACACTTTTATACAGTTACTAAAGGCTTAATCTTGACTCTTGAGAAATGTTATACATTTCTTACTCAACTCGAAGCTGTTCTAAACTCAAGACCCTTATTTCCTAATCCTTGTGATTCTACTTATCTTATTGCTTTAACCCCATCCCATTTCCTAATAGGAGACTCACTTCTTTAAACTTAATTGATTGATACACCCAACAATCAGCTATCACACTGACAGTATTTATCTAAGGTCAAGCAGAATTTTTGGAACCGATGGAGTCGAGAATATTTCCATCATTTACAAACTAGAGGCAAGTGGGTTAACGGTTAGAAGAACATCAAAGAAGGCACATTGGTGCTATTGAAGGAAGAGAGAGCGCTTTCTCCCCAGTGGCACATGGGTTGAGTAGCAGAAATTCATCCTGGCGAAGACGGCGTAGTTCGAGTTGTAATAGCGAGAATAGACGGTGGGCTCACAACGTAAATGGGAACGTGATACGGATAAGGCCAATTTTTACATGAGAAGTTCGTCTGATGATGAGGAACGTAAAAATGGGTGCCTAGCAGGTGTGAGTGGATGCGTTTACCTGTGGCGACCTGTCAAAGGTGCGAATTTTTGGCAGTTAACTAACGTGACTCGGATAAGGTTGAAAATTGGTGTACTTGTAGGGGCTGACATTAGAAATAGCACCTGCGCATTGCCAGGCACTTACCTGGATGCAAAAGTATTGCCAGGCGGCTTTGAAGTCGCCGGACATTCAGGTGAAATTTCTTGAAATTTATTTTACAGGAAAAAGTTTGAAACAAAAGTTGGCCCACTCCCAGAGATGCATATTTTCATTGGTATATCATTTTTTTTTAAATTGATACATTTGGAGAAAACATCGATTAAAGAAATACCATACCAATAAAAAGCCCTTTTTATTGACAAAAAGTGATTTTTTCGAAAATTAGTAGAAGACAAAAGGTACTCTATTACAAGTATACTCCAAAATGAATAAGAAGTATTTGTAAATTAAAATTAAAATTAAAATTATTTCTTGAAAAAAGATCCTACTCCATCTTCACTCCATTGGGAATCGAACCACAAAACTTCTGATTTCCGGTCACGTGCTTTTCCAATTAAGCTATTAGAGGGAGCAGAATAAGAACTCTTAATTCAAGAGCATAACGCTAATTTTTAGCTAGGTGTTAATGGTACAAGTAATTATTTTCAAATTTTTTAATTTATCTGCTATATCATCAGAGATTCTTAACTTGATCGATATTGTGTAGATTCTTCTGCCTTCATGGTTTGGGGGGTTGATCTACTGTCAGTTAGGTACAATCTCTGATGATATAGCAGATAAATTAAAAAATTTGAAAATAATTACTTGTACCATTAACACCTAGCTAAAAATTAGCGTTATGTTCTTGAATTAAGAGTTCTTATTCTGATGCCTCTAATAGCTTAATTGGAAAAGCACCTGACCGGAAATCAGAAGTTTTGTGGTTCGATCCCCAATGGAGTGACGATGGAGTAGGATCTTTTTTTCAAGAAATGATTTTAATTTTAATTTAAAAATATTATTTTCCATCTAGTCTTATTAGGACGTTAAGCATTTCCTGTTATTGAAGATTCTTAACTTGATCGATATTATGTATATTCTTCTGCCTTCATGGTTTGGAGGGTTGATCTAATATCAGTAAGGTACAATTTCTGATGATATAGCAGATAAATTTAAAAATTTTAAAAGAAGTATTTGATCAAAATGTTAATATTTACCAAGTTATTCGCATTTTCCCTTCTTTTCCCCATTTTTTCTATCACCTGCTGTATATTTAGCAATTTAAAAGAAGGTGTGCTCAAAATTAGTACATGAATAAAGTAAGTCGTGTGCAAAGAATTGGCGTCAGCCACTTTTAGTTAAAACAATGACTCATTCTGCTATAAATAATCATAATCAGTGTCACGTTCTCAGCTTCTAATTATTCTAGAAAGTTGTAATAAAGATGAATATGATTATAAAAATTAAACAGCAAAATCGCTTTACTTTAAAATATCCATAATTTATTATTGTTAAAGTTTATGTTTTGTCGCGGAGATATGTTCGATCTTTATTACCGTAACGAATGTCAAGTTTCCCAGACCCAACGTGGGTCATTGGCGTAGGCATTACGATTGCAATTTTAATGCTATAGAACTGCATTAAAAATGCAGCACGAAGAATTTGTAATGCCTACGCCAATGACCCACACTGGGTCTTGGAAACTTGACATTCGTCACGGTAATCAAATAAAAAAATTTATCTTAAATAATTGAAATAATAAATAATGGAATATAAATAAATAATAAATAAATAAATAATGGAAATAATAAAATAAATTAAAAAATAAGAATAAAAAATTGTAATATCATTTGGATAATTATGACTATTTAATAATCGTTTTTTTCGAAAATAATTTTCTACAATTTGCAATATTGCAGAAGGGTTTGAGATTGAGCTACTTGAAAAATACCAACATATTCTTAAGATGTCCTTTTACATACAGTAGATCACTGTAACAGATTTAAAATTTTATATTAATATAGCTAGGATATCAAGTAAACTATTCGAGATGAAGAAGATATAATTTGAAAGCTTTTGCTAGAATTTATATTTATTGCAGTTTTTCGGCTGCAAAAACGTTATATTTCAAACGTGCCTAGACGTGTCGATTATAATTTAGAACCTTCTAGAACAATTAGTCAAAGAGGGAGATGTATTAATAGATAAAGTCAGTAAAACATATGCAGCACCTGAAGGTTAGAGGGAAAGAGAAAGAGAGAGGTATGTAGTAAATCAAAAATAATGTTCTAAATTTTGCAAAATTGGAAAAGGGCAGATTGAGCGACTCGAATACAGTTACAAATCTCACAGCATACCTCAGCAAATGAATGAAACCATATACAATTTTTGCGTGAATCTTGAAAAATGCGAATAGATTCTTAAGAAATCTTTTTACAAACAGTGGGTTACGGTGACAGATTTAAAACTAATGCCAGGTAGCCTCGTAATATCGAATAAACTATTTTGAGATGAAGAACGTATAATTTGAAAGCTCTTGTTAGAATTTACTTACTTGCAATACAGTATTATGAATTATAAAACTAAATTCAGCAGTATTAAAATTTAATAGAAGGAAACTGTGCATCAAACATTTAAAAAATGATACAGCAATGGCATGAACATCTACTTTCTGGATTTCTTAAATCAAAATTTAGCGATATCAATTATTTTAAAATACGAAAATTAATATAGTTTATAGAAATGGAGGATGACAGATTGCTTTCTGGCTAACTAATTTAATTCAGAGATCATAAAAACAGACCATAGAAACCTACCTTACCGATATTCTACAGGTGTAGTGATTCATGCTATTTTTCAGAATATTCTTAATGACATCATCAAATTTTACTGTGCAATGTTTCGTAAACAACTTCAAGGTTATTTTCAATGACGCATTACATTTTGCGATGTTAGAAAATTATATCCGCATGTGTCGATTATAACT
>NC_046663.1:126059304-126062842 GCF_010883055.1 Belonocnema kinseyi
AGACAGCTATGTATTAAAAAATGTTTCAATTCTAAAATAATTTTGTAACATTTTTAAGATTGCAGAAGGCTTTGCGATTGAGTGAATCGAAAAAATACCAACAAATTCGTAAGAGTTCCTTTTACATACAGTGGATCACTGTAACAGATTTAGAATTTTATATTAATATAGCTGGGATATCAAATAAACTATTATCAATTAAGACCTGTTAGGTACCTCGTAATAATAATATTGCAGAAACTATTTGAGAGGATGAACATATCATTTGAATGCTCTTGCTAGCATTTATAAAATAGATCAGTTGCATACTTATTAGAGTTGACTGTAAGGAACATTGAAATCAAATTTTACTTAATAGAGTGACCTGCTGAAAAGAATCAATTTACTGACTTAAAACATTAAAATATAATGCGAGGACAATGTGAATCGAAGATTGAAAATGACAGGGTGAAGTATTTACTACTTATATTAAAATTTGCTGTTATATATAAGAGACTACAATTTTTTTCTAGAATCAACATTTTTTTAAATTGTAGTTAAATAAACCTATTTAAAAGGGCAAGTGTTTCAAATTATCCATCCACATATATTGGCTTTATTTCAGTCTTAAATAAATATTTATTAATGAGTATCAATGTCATCAAAGTCTTGTGTTATATAACAGTTGTAAATATTTTTTTTTCTTAGAACCAACATTAAATTTTGGTTAAATAAATCCAGTTAAACAGATAGGGCTTTCTGATTACTAGAATCATAAACATACTTTTGACTAAACTATATATACTTATTAAATCAAAACTTAGTTTGATTAAGAAGAGGTCTTAGGTTAATAAAGATTATGATAGAGTACACAACTATCGAGTACTCTGTTTTTCATATAGTTGTATCCACGTTTCTCCTGTTAAATCTTGAATTCTACTAAATCAAGGTAGACAAACTATCAAAAATGTATGTGGAAGAACGAGAAAGAATAGAGGAGTAGGAGGAGGAGGAGAAGGAGTAGGAGGAAGAGGAAGAAGAGGTAGAAGAGGAAGCGGAGGAGGAGGAGAAAGAAGAAGAGGTGAAAGAGGATGAGGATTCGATAATGATTTAGTTAAGACAAGTAGGTACTGAAAATATTGGATTGAATGGTTATATGATCTGAATTGTATGTTGTGTGGTATTTGGATGTACAAACAAAAGGAGCGCAACAGCTTTAAAATAACAAAAATCTTAAAGAAAATGATATGTGACGTCTTGTTCTTGCGTACTGAGTGTATCTCCATTCTTAGTACTGCACTCTGCGCTGAGCTTGATAAATCCAGTTAAATAGATAAGGATTTTCGATTAATAGAATCGTCAACATACTTTCATCTCAACTATGTCAACTTAGTAAACGAAAACTTAGTTTCATTAACAAGCGTTCTTTGGTTAAGAGAGATGATCATAGAGTGCGCCACAATCAGATATGCTGCTTTTTTTATTGTTGTAACCACGTTTTCTTCTGTTGAATATTTAACTATCCTAAATCAAGTTAAATAACCCCTTAAAATTTATGTAGAAGAATGAGAAAAGAATATAGGAGAAGGGGTTGAAGGAGGAAAGTGAGGATATCGTAATGTATTAGTTAAGGTAAGTAGGTTCTGAAAATATTCGATAGAATGATAAATTACACTAAATTTTTTGTTTTATAGGCTGATTTCCTAAACTAAACTAAATTCATGTAAGGAGAATCAATAAATACACATACATTTTTAAAAATTAAATTTGTTTCACTTATTTTATCACAATAAACGTTCAAATTATATATCAAATTTTAAAACTTATTGCTTACATTGTACAGTGTTGGCTCCATTTTATCGATGTTAAGAACAAATTAATAACAGACAATCATGGCTAAATAATTACAAAGTGTTAATTTAATTACATTTAACTAGTTGGTTTTCAGAGAAAAAGTCACTATCAGCATTATATTCCTCCTCACCAGCATCATTATCCTCCTGATCATCGTCATTTTCATACGCCTTAACATCCTCATTATGAGGATGAGAGAAGTTGGAAATTGATGATGGACATGAGGAGGAAGAGGAGGATAGACATGAGCACGAGAGGAAGAAGAGGAGGAGGAAGAGGATATAAAATCAGATTTCATGAATGAACAGCCTTTTTTACTGTGTCAGTGACAAGTCGACTTCCACATGTTCAAATTGTTTCAGAACTTATTCAAGACTTGATAGTTTGAAAATACATGAGAAATTCTCTTGCGCAGCCAAGAATCATAAGCAGTATGAAAGAGACTTCACAAAATTTCAAAATTAACTCGAAGTGTAAGATCAATGAAAGAATCTATCAGTTCTTCGTCCGTAATAAAGAATGTTGCTGATGATAAGGATGTTAAGGAGTATGATAATGACGATGGTTAGGAGGATAATGATGCTGATGAGGAGGAAGATCATACTGAAAGTGACCCTTCTTCAAAATGTAAAATAAAAGAAAAAACAGAGGCTAAAATGTTCAATTACTGGGAAGTCAGAATAAGTTTTTGGATCGATTGCATTTTCTTTTACAAGGTCCATTCGCTGTGAACGTAAATAATGTATAGGAAATTATTTCAATTGTTAATGAAATGCGAGAGATTATTATTATTGAATAATTTTTGTCTTAGTGTAACAACCAATTAAATGTAATTAAATTAACACTTTGTAATTATTTAACCATGATTGTCTGTTATTAATTTGTTCTTAACATTGATGAAATGGAACCAACACTGTATAAAGTAAGCAATAAGTTTTAATATTCCATATATAATTTATACGTTTATTGTAATGAAATAAGTAAAATAAAATTCATTTTTAAAAACGTATGGGTATCTATTTATTCCCCTCGCCTGAATTCATTGTAGTTTAGGAAATCAGCTTATAAAACAGAAGATTTATTGTAAGTTATCATTCTATCTAATATTTTCAGAACCTACTTACCTTAAGTAAATCATGATCATATCATCTTCTTCCTCCTCCACCCCCTTCTCCGCCTTCTCCTCCTATATTCTTTTCTCATTCTTCTACATAAATTTTAAGAGCTTATTTATCTTGATTTAGGATAATTCAAGATTCAACAGGAGAAAACGTGGTTACAAATAAAGAAAAATAGCATACCTGATTGTGGCGCACTCTATGATAATCTTTGTTAACCAAAGACCTCTTGTTAATGATACTAAGTTTTCGTTTACTAAGTTGGCATAGTTGTGACAAAAATAAGTTTACGATTCTATTAATGAGAAATCCTTATCTATTTAACTGGATTTTTCAAGCTCAGTGCAGAGTGGAGTATCAAGAATGGAGATACACTTAGGACGCATGAACAAGACGGTACATATCATTTTCTTTAAGATTTTTGTTATTTCAAAGCCACAACATACATTCATCATTTTATCCAATAGTTTCAGTACCTACTTATCTTAACTACGAGGGTAGTTCAATAAGTCCTTAGAATGACCAACAGATGGCGCGCGAATCGCTCCAAATCATCTGTTTTCAGTCAGCACCACTCCCGACTAGAT
>NC_046663.1:126062942-126078231 GCF_010883055.1 Belonocnema kinseyi
TTATTAGAGCAGCTGAAAGAAGAAATTTAAAAAAAAACGACCACATTTGGCGAGAAAAAAAATTCTCTTTCATCACGACAACGCCCGAGTTCACACATGCTCTATCATAATCTTTATTAACCTAAGACCTCTGGTTAATTAAACTAAGTTTTTCAGTTAATAAGTTGATGTAGTTGAGTAAAAAGTATGTTCATGATTCTGGTAATCAGAAATCTTTATCTGCTTAGCTAGATTTATTTGACAAAAATGAAATGTTGGTTCTAAGAAAAAAATTATTATTTGAATGTGTTATATAACAGATGTACTTGAAGTTAGGATCGTTCATTTGAACGAATTTGAATTGCCTAATGCAAGTTTGATTGTCGACATTTAAAAATATTAAGACGTCAAAAATTCTCTTTTTTTATCTCACTAATTAAACACTTGGTGAGAATGTTCGGCAAGACCCCTAAAAACCACCCTCAATATGTCCTCACCTAAACTGTTAAAATTGAAAAGTTTGATTGTCGATATTTGGAAATACAAAAACGTAGAAAATTCTCTTTCTTGATGTCAATAATAATAGAGTGGTTGAGAAAGTTCAGCAATGTCCCTAAAAACCACCCTTAATATATCCGCACCTAAAATGTGAAAAATGACAAGTTTGATTGTCAATATTTGAACATATAAAAACGTCAACAATTCTCTTTTTTACCTCAATAATTATAGAGTGGATGAGAAAGTTCAACAGCGACCCCTAAAAACCATCCTTATTATATCCGCATATAAAATGTTACAAATAACAAGTTTGATTGTCGATATTTGAAAATATAAAGACGTCAAAAATTCTCTTTTTTTATCTCACTACTTAAAGAGTTGGTGAGAATCTTCGGCAAGACCCCTAAAAACCACCCTTAATATGTCCTCACCTAAAATGTTAAAATTGAAAAGTTTGATTGTCGATATTTGGAAATACAAAAACGTCAAAAATTCTCTTTCTTTATCTCAATAATAATAGAGCGGTTGAGAAAGTTCGGAAAGGTCCCTAAAAACCACCCTTAATATGTCCTCGCCTAAAGTGCTAAAAATGACAAGTTTGATTGTCGATATTTGAAAATAAAAAAACGTCAAAAATTCTTTTTTTTTACCTTACCAACTATAGAGTGAGTGACAAAGTTCGGAAAGACCCCTGAAAACCAACCTTAATATATCCGCACCTAAAATGTGAAAAATGACAAGTTTGATTGTCGATATTTGAAAATATAAAAACGTCAAGAATTCTATTATTTACTTCAATAATTATAGAGTGGATGAGAAAGCTCGACAGCGACCCCTAAAAACCACCCTTAATATATCCGCACATAAAATGTTACAAATGACAAGTTTGATTGTCGATATTTAAAAATATAAAAACATCAAAAGTTTGCTTTTTTATCTCCCTAATTATAGAGTGGGTAAGAAAATTCGACAAGACATCTAAAAACCACCCTTAATATACCCACACTTTAAAGGTTAAAAATGACAAGTTTTATTGTCGATATTTGAAAATACAAAAAGGTCAAAAAATATCTTTTCTTACCTCACTAATTATAAAGTGAATGAGAAAGTTCGGCAAGACCCCTAAAAATCACCCCTACTATACCCACACTTAAGAGGTTAAAAATGACAAGTTTGATTGTCGATATTTGAAAATACAAAAACGTCAAAAATTCTCTTTTTTTACCTTACTAATTATAGAGTGAGTGACAAAATTCGGAAAGACCCCTAAAAACCACCCTTAATATATCCACACCTAAATTGTTAAAAATGGCATGTTTGATTGTTGCTATTTGAAAATATAAAAACGTCAAAAATTCTCTTTTTTACCTTAATAATTATAGAGTGCGTGAGAAATTTCGACAAGACCCCTAAAAACCACCATTAATATATCCGCTCATAAAATGTTACAAATGACAAGTTTGATTGTCGATATTTCAAAATATAAAGATGTCAAAAATTCTCTTTTTTTTATCTCACTACTTAAAGAGTTGGTGAGAATGCTCGGATAGACCCCTAAAAACCACCCTAAATATGTCCTCGCCTAAAGTGTTAAAAATGACAAGTTTGATTGTCGATATTTGAAAATACAAAAACGTCAAAAATTCTCTTTTTTACCTTACTAATTATAGAGTGAGTGGCAAAGTTCGGAAAGAGTCCTAAAAACCACCCTTAATATATCCACACCTAAAATGTTTAAAATGGCATGTTTGATTGTCGCTATTTGAAATTATAAAAACGTCAAAAATTCTCTTTTTTACCTCAATAATTATAGAGTGGATGAGAAAGTTCGACAAGACCCCTAAAAAGCACCCTTAATATATCCGCATATAAAATGTTACAAATGACAAGTTTGATTGTCGATATTTGAAAATATAAAAATGTCAAAAATTCTCTTTTTTTACCTCGATAATTATAGAGTGGGTGATAAAGTTCGGCAAGACCCCTAAAAACCACCGTTAATATATCCGCACATAAAATGTTACAAATGACAAGTTTGATTGTCGATATTTAAATAATATAAAAACATCAAAAGTTCGCTTTTTTTATCTCACTAATTATAGAGTGGGTAAGAAAGTTCGACAAGACCTTTAAAAACGACCCTTAATATATCCGCACCTAAAATGTGAAAAATAACAAGTTTGATTGTCGATATTTGAAAATACAAAAAGGTCAAAAATTCTCTTTTTTTATTTCTTGCCAAACTTTCTCACCCACTCTATAATTAGTGAGATAGAAAAAGAGAATTTTTTATTTTTTTATATTATTAAATATCGACAATCACACTTGTCATTTTTAACCTTTTAGGTGTGGGTATAGTAGGGGTGGTTTTTAGGGGCCTTGTCGAACTTTCTCACTCTCTCTATAATTAGTGAGATAAAAAAAGAGAATTTTTGACGTTTTCATATTTTCAAATATTGACAATCAAACTTGTCATTTTTAACCTTTAAAGTGTGGGTATAGTAGGGGTGGTTTTTAGGGGTCTTGCCGAACTTTCTCACTCACTTTATAATTAGTGAGGTAAAAAAAAGATTTTTTTTGACGTTTTTATATTTTTATTAATCGAAAAAAATCACGAAATTTAAATTAGACCCAAATTCGAAAAAAAAATCCCATTTAAAGTCCAATAATCAAATTGATGCAAAATCCTGTTAAACAAAACAAGAATCCAACAACCAAATTTGGACCACAACGAATAAACGAAAACCAAAAATCCTCTTGTAATCTGAAAAAAAAATAATAATAAAATGAAATTTTCGGACAAAAATAAAAAAGAGGAAATAAAAATGAGAAGACAGCCAACCACATCCCCTTCATTCTCTTTTTCGTTCTTTGGTCTTGTTTATTTTTATTATCATCAAGTTATAATAAAATAAAAATAAAAAACATAAATAACTAAATTTGCATTACCAACGTTTCGGGACTCGTACAGTTCCCTTATCAAGGCAAGACAAATTTAAGTGTTAGTAATTGACAGCACCCACGAGCAGGTGCTCTCTCTTTGATACCTGAGAATCGAATGAGGGTCAGTAGGCCAATCTGTTGTAAACACAATATGAATATCTGTCACAATTACATCAGAAATAGAGAAAGTAAAAGAAAAACATAATTCATGAAACAGCTACGTTAAATGTAATTAATCATATTAGCATAACTTTTGTTCAACCCATCCAAATCGGTTTTTAAATTAATAGATAACTTTTTTTGTTTTTTAATATAAATCATTTCCATGAATTCCCTCTTTCTCTCATTACTTTCACTATGCAAAATTTAAACATGATCCCAGTCAAACTCATGGTCAACATTAACAAATGCCTTTGTATGTCTGACAAAAACACTTTTATAACAGCGTTCTAAACGAACATCACTTTTGTGTTCCTCCATCCTAGTATTAAGAAGTCTGCCAGTTTGTCCCACGTATTTCATCTCACAGATCCTGCAAGTGATCTCACAAATACCATCCTTTTCAAAATTATCTAAAGGATCTTTGCAAAAATTTATCACCGAATCCATTTTAAATGGAATGCGGAAAATAGTATGAATTTAAAATTTTTTTAACATAAGTTCAATAGTTTTAGAAATTTGACCAAAAAATGGAAGAACAAAAGTATTAAACGAACTATATTCCTTTAACTCTTTCTGATTATCTACAAGCAAATTATTAATCTCTTTGTTTTTGAATTGTTGAACATTAATTGCAATATGTTTCTCAATTAACTTTTTTGGATAATGATTCAGAAAAAGGATATTCCTAACAATATTCAAATTTCTTGTGTGAAATGAATAATGGGGCAAACCTAGAGCTCTGTCAACTAAGTTATAAATCACTGCAATTTTGTTTTGAAAGGGATGAGCAGAAAGCAAATTTAAAATTCTACCTGAATATGTACTTTTTCTGTACCAATTGGTGACAATATTACCATTCCAACCCTTAATTACTTCTATGTCCAAAAAACTGATTTTATATTCCTGTTCTATTTCATGAGTAAATTGAAGTTTTTGATGAAAACTGTTAAAAGTATGAATGACGATCTGTAACTTTTTCAGAGGAGCACATAATAAGGAATCATGGACAAACCGAAAATAAAAAAGCAAAACAAAATCTAATTTCCCAAAAACAAAAACCTCCAAATCTTCCATCACTAGTTCTGCCAAAATCGGAGAAATGACTGAACCTATGGCAGTACCAGACTTCTGTCTATAGAAAGATCCATTCAATTTAAAATAAGTTGACAACATAATGAAAACTATCCCTTCAATAAAATCTTTTTGACATAAACGAGTACCGGTTTTTAAATTAGTCCATCTATTTAAAATTGCATTTTTAACTAATTTAAGGGGTATACTCGGAAAAATTGCAATAACATCCAAAGAAATCATCACATGGTCATCCGGAACCTTTTTTTGAATGATACTTTTTTGAAATTCCCAGCTATTTTTGACATTATATTTAGAAGTTGTGATAGAGTCCTTGATAATCAAATTAAAATTTTGTTCTAAAACTTTAGTGGGAGTATTAATAGTTGAAATAACTATTCTTTATTCATGGAAATGCTTTATATTAAAAAACAAAAAAAGTTATCTATTAATTCAAAAACCGATTTGGATGGCTTAAACAAAAGTTATGCTAATATGATTAATTACATATAACGTAGCTGTTTCATGAATTTTGTTTTTCTTTTAATTTCTCTATTTGTGATGTAATTGTGACAGATATTTATATTGTATTTACAACAGATTGGCCTACTGACCCTCATTCGATTCACAGGTATCAAAGAAAGAGCATCTGTTCGTGGGTGCTGTCAATTTCTACCACTTAAATTTTTCTTGCCTTGACAAGGGTACTGTACGAGTACCGAAACGTTGGTAATGCAAATTTATTTATTTATGTTTTTTATTTTTATTTTATTGTAATTTGATGATAATAAAAATAAAAAAGACGAAAGAAAGAAAAAGAGAAGGAAGGGGATGTGGTTGGCTGCCTTCTCATTTTTCTTTCGTTTTTTTTATTTTTGCCCGAAAATTTTATTTTATTTTTTTGTTTTTTTTTCAGATTACAATAGGATTTTTGATTTTCGTTTATTCGTTGTGGTCCAAATTCGGTTTTTGTATTCTTGTTTTGTTTAACAGGATTTTGCATAAATATCGACAATCAAAATGGTCATTTTTAACATTTTAGGTGCGGATATATTAAGGGTGGTTTTTAGGGCCTTGCCGAACATTCTTACCCACTATATAATTCATCAGATAAAAAAGAGGATTTTTGACGTTTTTATATTTTCAAATATCGACCATCAAACTTGTAATTTTTAACGTTTTAGGTGTGAATATATTAAGGGTGGTTTTTAGGAGTCTTGCCGAACTTTGTCACCCATTCTATAATTAGTGAGATAGAAAAAGAGAATTTTTGACGTTTTTATATTTTCAAATATCGACAATCAAACTTGTCATTTTTCACCTTTTAGGTTTGGGTATAGTAAGAGTGGTTTTTAGGGGTTTTCCCGAACTTTCTCACTCACTTTATAATTAGTGAGGTAAAAAAAGAGATTTTTTAAGTTTTTTGTATTTTCAAATATCGACAATCAAACTTTTCAATTTTAACATTTTAGTCGAGGACATATTAAGGGTGGTTTTTAGGGGTCTTGCCGAACTTTGTCACTTCTTTTATTATTAGTGAGGTAAAAAAAGAGAATTTTTGACGTTTTTATATTTTCAAACATCGACAATCAAACTGATCACTTTTAACATTTTAGGAGTGGGTAGGTGTGGTTTTTAGGGGTCTTGCCGAACTTTCTCACTCCCTCAAAAATTAGTGAGGTAAAAAAAGAAATTTTTTGACGTTTTTATATTTTCAAATATCTACAATCAAAATTGTGTTTGCCATGTTTGAATAATGGGTGATTTGTAAGGGTATTTAACCCCTCAAAAAATAAAAATTTCCAAAACTTCTTCCGATGGAATATCATTTTTTTGTCATCCTAAATGATCTAGGCAAAACAAAATTCGGGAAAAAAATCTTTAACAGCAGACTTTGATATCATTGCTAGTTCGCGGTAAGCATTATTATTCAATTAAATTTCTTCATCATTAAATATTTAGTTTAAGGCTTACATAAAGTCGATATATGAGGATGGTGATTTATCAAGTTCAGCGTAGAATGCAGCACCGAGAGTGGAGATACGCCCAGTAGGTAGGAACAGGGCATTACCTACAATTTCTTTAGTTTTTGGTGTTATTTGGAAGCCAATATGCTCCTTTATTTTTATATCTAAAGTATCTACTATTTTGTTAGTAGCTACCCTTGGTTATTTAAATAGGTTTATTTAACTACGATTTAAAAAAATATTGGTTCTAAGAAAAAAAGGATTTTCATCTGTTATATATAACAGCAGATTTTAATATAAGTAGTAAATACTTCACCCTGTTATTTTCAATATTTGATTCATAGTGTAATTGAATTATATTTTAATGTATCAAGTTAGTAAATTGAATGTTTTCAGCAGATCGCTATATTATGTGAAATATGATTTCAACGTTTCTTAGAGCCAACTCTAAAAATTATGTAGCTAATTTATTTTATAAATTCTAGCAAGAGCTTTCAAATTATATGTTCTTTATCTCTGATAGTTTATTGGACATCCTAGCTTTCTCAATATAAAATTCTAAATCTATTACAGTGATCCACTGTATGTAAACGGACCTATTAACAGTCTGATGGTATGTTTCGAGGTAGTCAATCACAAATTCTTCAGCAATATTGCAAATTTTAGACAATTATTTCTGAATTAAAAATTTTTTTAATACATTCTTTTCTTTCTCTCTCTGCCCTATACATGCTGCATATCATTTACCTTCTTTATCTATTCATGTATCCCCTCTTAGTCGAAATGTTCTAGAAGGTTCTAAATTATAATCAACACGTCTAGACACGTTTCAAATATAACGTTTTTGCAACATAAAAATGTAATGCTTCATTTACAATAACCTTGAAGTTTTTTACAAAAAATTCTTTTTAGAAATTACGTAGTACAAATTTGATGACGTCATTACGAATAGTCTAGATTAAATCATCCTGGATTTTCTATAACCTGTATTATAGAGTAGCCTTAACAGATGGTTGAAAAAATTTTCAAATATTTTATTAAATTAATTTTTTGCATACTTTTATTTTAAATCTGTAACGTGTAATAGGCAAAAAACTTACCTTTCTGAATGAGAGCTGAAAAGCGAGCATATATCTGTAAATAAAAAAGTCATGTGACCTCATCACGAATATCGCTGTATGACATAAAGAGCGATAAGCGCCAGGCAGTGTACTTCTGATATTTATTTTTAAAGTTATTAAACGTCCATAAAAGGTCTAGAGTTAAATTCATGCTGTCTATAATCTCTCTCTCGAGTCTTGAAATTGCTTGTAGTATCTTGTTACATACACCTCGTCCAGAGATTGACGAACCTAGCATGTGTCAAAAGAATGAATATAAAACTTTGTCGTTGTACTGCGAAAGCGAACGTTTACGAGTTGCAAAAGAAGTGATCTATAAAGAAAGAAAGCAGAGTCTAATGAAATGTGTGCTAACTTCAACTGCCGATGTGTGAATGCTTATGCAAGTTTAAACGCGTGTGGCTGTTATATCTAGTCCTCGCTCAGTCGCTACTTGATACCTGAATAAAGCGTCAAGAATCTCTGAGTATATGATCTATCATAAGGAATGATTTTATGATGATGTCGATACCTTTTTAGCCTAAACCATTCGACTAACTTTAAATATTTTTAATTTTCTGGATGATTCTAGCCGGGAGTATTTTTCACGAATTATTTACGCATTAAGGCCATGTGATGAGTATAACAGTTGATCAAGTCAGCCCTAAGATCAATATTTTTTCACCCATATTGAAAAATAAAAGATTAAATAACGCGGAAATTTTGTTCGAGAAATGTTAATAAATATTAAAGCATCGTTTGTGGCCTTGCAAAGAGTTGGAGGAAGATAAAAAAAGTTTATTTATGCAAATGATGATTATCGACGGACACCTTTAGGTTTTATAGCAGAAGATTGACTTTTAACTTTCTCTGACGGTAATCATGCAATCTGTTTTACCCATAGACTCCTAGAAGTTCGAAGTTGTCTACTCGCTGCGCTAGTGCTGCTTTGACACAGCTGATACCAGAATGATACGCATGTCGGACTAAATATGTTTATTTGCATTTCAAGTGCAAACATTAGTTTTTGCATTATTTGTGTATAATATTCGTGAGCGATTTTTGTTGTTTTGCCCCACTTTGATACGTATAAACCTCACAACTAGCCCATTGACAACATTACAAATTGCTTGCAGAGTTTGACGACAGTACGGTCGTTATTTCTCCAAAATAGTAATTGAAAAAAAAACTTTTTACAATATTCTAATTATTTAGGACCAGAGACACATTCTTGAATGCCTTCTATTTACTGTGCTAAATTTTTAACACGATATCTCATTCCGTGTTGACGTAAGTTAGGAAAAAAAACTTCCACTGGTATTTTCTTCAAAAAAAAAAATTTCTCTCAAAATTTCCACCGGAACAAAGCAGATGCATGGACCTTATTACCTCCTCTTTCATTTCCCAAACTTTCAGAGCGATACCTCATTTCGTTTAGACGTAAGTTGGGAAAGAAAAATTGAAGACCAGGTTTGGTCACGTGACCCTCTTGTCACATGGCCTTAAAATAAATATTCAAAACACAGGATGCCATATGTAGCTCTCCATATCAAATGCACCTATACACCTGCATCTTTTTATCGCATTAAACGAATGTTTAATTTAGAAGGAAGCAATATTATTATTATGCTGTGATTTCATCAGGAACATTAAAGAATATTCTGGAAACCCACCATACACACACACACACTTGCACAATATGATACCGTGGTGTAAGCTGCCGAATTTGATCGATGTGCCTAAATTTAAAAGGGACCCGTTCATTTTTCGGAACGGATACAATTTAAGAACGGTAAAATTTCAGAATGGGTTATAATACATAATGGTAAAACTTAGGAATACCAAAAATTCGTAAAAAGGAATAAATCAGAAATCCAAAACTCTGAATAGTATTTATTCTGAAACCAAAGAAGCGGAATGGGTAAACATTCGGAAACGTTAAAATTAGGAGGGTGAACAATTAGGAATAAGTAAAAATACGGATATTTATTACAGTAAATTTAAATAGCATATCATAAAATTTATGATATCCGTCATTTTAAATTTTTCACGAAAAAATAATGATTTTCTATAATTATATAATTTAAAAACAATTTTTAACGTACAACATAAAGGACCCCGCACCAAATGCACAGTAAAATGGCCACCGGTGAAAAATTCTAAAAAAAATTTTTTATAGTATTTTCGAACCTGCAAAGTAATAATTCGAAGGAGAAAAGTAAGAAAAATGGACAATTTTTTATCAACAATTGTCAAAGTTTCAATTTCTACATGTATTTTAATAGAAAAATGCTGATTTTCGTGAAAAGTTTTTTTTCTCCTAAACTAATAGTTGGATTTGGTTAAAACTTGCACATTTTTACTATCATTCCTACCAAAACAAAAGGTTCATATCCAAGATCTAGAAAGATAAACGGTTGATGGGGTATACACCATGATATAACGGTGTTTTCATACCTCAAACACCCAAGTATGGAAATTATCATTTCTTATTAACTAAAGTCACTAGGTATTTTTCATTCAATTACTAAGGTATGAAATAACTTTCAGATAAGTAGAGGAAGTGTGCATGTCAAGGGGTTGTTTAATCATCCCTTATTTAGGGAAGCAGAGAAATTAACCTTTCGTAAGGAATAAATCACCAAAGATCAGGATTATAAAATCACATTAAAACATATGCAGGTAGCCTTATTTATCAGGATTTGCAGTAGAATTTATTTTCAGGGTTTTTTTCAATAATTACGGGATGATTAAATGACCCTGAAAATAAATTCTACTGCAAATCCTGATAAATAAGGCTACCTGCATATGTTTTAATGTGATTTTATAAGCCTGATCTTTGGTGATTTATTCCTTACGAAAAGTTAATTTCTCTGCTTCTCTAAATAAAGGATGATTAAACAACCCCTTGACATGCACACATCCTCTACTTATCTGAAAGTTATTTCATACTCTAGTAATTGAATGAAAAATACCTAGTGACTTTAGTTACTAAGAAATGATAATTTCCATACTTGGGTGTTTGAGGTATGAAAACACCCTTATATCATGGTGTATACCCCATGAACCGTTTATCTCTCTAGATCTTGGATATGAACCTTCTTTTTTGGTAGGAATGATAGTGAAAATGTGCAAGTTTGAACCAAATCCAACTATTATTTTAGGAGAAAAAAAACTTTTCACGAAAATCAGCATTTTTCTATTAAAATACATGTAAAAATTGAAACTTTGACAATTGTTTGTAAAAAAACTGTCCATTTTTCTTACTTTTTTCCTTCGAATTATTGCTTTGCAGGTTCGAAAATACAATAAAAAATTCTTTTTAGAATTTTTCACCAGTGGCCATTTTACTGTACATTTGGTGCGGCGTCCTTTATTATCATATGATATTTAAATTCACTGCGATAAGCATTTGTTTGCTACCATAAATAAACAATTATACACCTGCTAATAGGTATATGTATTAACAATTCCGAATTTTTCTACTTTCCGAATTGTTCCTCTCCGTATACATATTCCTAATTTTTCACCCTCCTAATTTTAACGCTTCTGAATTTTAACCCATTCCGTTTCTTTGGTTTCCGAAGAAATACCTTTCAGAGTTTTGGATTTCCGACGTATTGCTCTTTCATACTTTTTGCTATTCGTAAGTTTTACCATTAAGTATTATAACCCATTCTGAAATTTTACCTTTCTTAATTTTTACCGTTCCGAAAAATGAACGGCCTCCATTTAAAAAAGATCCATTTTGTGACTTTCAAAAAGTGCGTCTCGCGAGACGTATGCACAATAATTTTACACGATCTTGAGCGCTGGGCGAGTTTCTCGATCCGGACCCTCAATTAGGAGTTAAAGAAAACCAAATTAAATAGATATCTTAGGCTGGAAATCAATCTTTTTTTCCTACTTATTTTCATATTTTCAAAACGGTATTTGAAAAAAATCCAAAGCTAGACCCTTACGCCACCCCGTCGCATAGTGGGGCAAAATGGACAAATTTCAATCTTGACGCCAATTTTTAATGGATTTGGATAAAATAAATTTTATAGTACTAATTAGGTAGTCAACTAAGGGGTCATTCACAAATTATGTGATACGTTTAGGTGTGGCTGGGGGTCTCCCGAAGTATTATTCTCCATGTTAAGACCAATGGAGAAAGTACCACGCTGAGGGCGGGGGGGGGGGGGGGGGGGGGGGGGGGGGGGGGGGGAGTCAGAAGTTCCTGAAAGATGTGTCATGTATTTTGTGAATAGCCCCTAACACCTACGACTGCTACTTTTGTAAAAAAAACAATAAAACAATAAATTCATTCCTTTTTCACTATAAAAATCAATTTTTTCTTCTAAAAAATACCTACACATATTTGATGTCGTTTTTTAGAGAATAATTGAGTAATTTTAGTGTAATAATATTAGATAAAGTAAAAAAAAGGTTTTTTTAAATAAAAGTTTAGTTTTTTTAATCATAGTAATTTTGTGAATTTGGTTTTCAAGCGTGTTTAATTTTTTTCTTTTCTCCAGGTTTGAAACTGACAAAGGTAGCAGTCGTAGGTGTTAGTTGACTACCTAACGAATACTATAAAATTTATTTTATCCAAATCCATTAAAAATTCGCGTTAGGATTGAATTTTGCCCATTTTGCCCCACTGTGTGCCGCCACCGAGAAGCGAAGAAGTCAGCGCGCCGCTCGCCGCTGTTCAAAATTAATTCAAAATTACTCAAAAAATGAATGTTTAACCAAAGGGATGAAGTTTTATGTAAAATTATGGAATATTTTAACTTGAATAATAGTTAAATTTCAAGTTTAAAAACAAAAGAATTTGAATCCAAAAAGGAAACAAATTTTAAACAAAATGGTTAAATTTCCTAACAAAAAGTTTCTTTTTATCAGAAGAAAAACAAGTTTTCAATCAAATAGCTCATATTTTAACCAAAGAAATACATTTTCAATTAAGGGGGACTGCAGGCCAATTTTCGAGCGAGTTTTCAGAAATCTATGCTGGAAAAACTAAAAAAGATATCAATATGGGACTTCTTCTATTCGGCGGTAGCTTTATTGAATTTTACACATAACTTTTTTCACATATCACTGTTGACTTGAAACACGTGGAGATAGCCAGCCGTGCGTCGTCATGTTTGACGAGCTAGAACTCTCGAACTTGAGAGAATTCTGCTCTAAAAATTTGTATGCAACTTCTGAAAAAAACCTCTAAAATTTGGGCGCGTATAAATTTACGTAGAAATACATAGTAAATGATGGCGACTCGAGAAGAATCCAGATGTCAAGCCATTTCGCGCGCGCATAGCACTTGGATGGGTGACCATCTACTCGAGCGGCAGGCTTGACGCCGAGTGTTACTATTAGTCCAGTCAATCCATTCGAACTTGCGTCCGTGTGACTTCATTATCGGCTTTTGGATCATAGACTTTCAAAACTGGACTAGTAATCAATCTGCGTTGTAATTCTCGAAAAGATTTTTCCTGTTCTGCATCCCAACTAAATTAAACATTTTTCCCAAACAAATTTGTCATAGACCGCGCTATCGTTGCTTACCCTGTTACAAACCTACAAAAATACCCTGTCAATCTAGTGAAACTACGTACACCCGTTACATATTTGGGAGTTGGATATTCCTCTATCGCACGTAATTTTATTTTCTCCCAGTGAAATTCCCTCAGCTGTAATCTGATACCCTAAATATTCAATTTCGGAACTCAAAAAAAGGACATTTTTATCTAACCTGAATTTTAATTCTGCATTATTCAAAGCTTCTAATGCCAAAATAAGCTTTTCTTTACCTTCTTCAAATGCTGTCGTCGGAATAATAATATTGTAGACGTAGACTATCACAGAAAAAACTGAAGTTAAATTTTGTTGCATGTAAAATTTCCAGCTGATAAAGTTTACATGCTATTTGGCGAAAGTTTATTCTTAGATGGAATAAAAGCTGTCTTCTGCTGCGGCATCCTTAGCAGCAATGGGAAAACGGCATAGTATGAGTGAATTCGTGGTATAAATCGGGACACCAGATTTAAAACAACCAAGAAAAAAGAGAAGTTAGAATTTGTTGCAGCTAAAACTTGAAAACGGTTAAAAAATAAACACATTTCGGCAAAAGTTTCACTGAGGTTAGGAGAATAATTCTGATCTCGTCTACAGCGTCACGATGAAGTGAGAAAATTTCGGTAACACATGTACAATCAGCAACAGAAAATACGAAAAAATAATTTGTTCTTACTGATATATCTCCTCCGAAATCAATTAGATTATTGTTGAGGCATTAGAACTTATTTAATACCATTTAGAAAAAAGCGCAAAAGGCAACTGACAGATGGAAATCCCCAGTTCTCTCCAATTTAATGAAGTTAAACGACGACGGGTAGCGCTGGGATCGCAATGCTTGCTACATCGCGAATAAAAATGGAGCGATTATAAGACGAAAGATTATCTAGTATCCAGGCATGGTTAAAAATTCGAAATTATCTTCGATTCATGTAAAATTTATCCGATAAGGTTAATTTTTGTTGCGGTGAATCTTTCGCCTGAAATTGATGTAAAATTTATCTTTCGTTTTTTCTGTGATCGCTATCGTGCACCTTAGACTTTCTAACAACTTGTTAATCATTCTCTGGAAGACTGCTGGTACGTTACACAGTCCAAACACCATTCTTTGAACTTTTGAGCCCTCTGTAATTACATAACACTTCAATAATTTCAGCAGTCTGAATATCCTTAAGTTCAGTGTTAATGTCCTTTCTAGTCACAGGCTCACTATTTCTGCTACTCTTGTCACATTCCCTCGCAGTGACAATAGTTTGAGCTTTGGTGATCATAACTCCCTCTTTAATGTGAATCTTCTCACCTGAAACATTTAAAACGGATGCCGCCATCTTTATCGGTTCTGATATGACATCTTGGTAAAAGATGCCCGTCCTCTCATATCCCTCCTTCCAGGCAAATGTCTTGTTCGGGAAAAGTATATTTAACCGACATAAATCCCACATAATTATTTGGAATTACTATCACTTCCTTCGCTCACAGCCGTGTCTTCTTTTCCTGCTCTGGAGTAATATTCTTCATCCATTGGGTGTCTGCTTGCGGTTGGTCTCAGTGTCGCCTCTCTTTTTCTGTTGCCGACTTGTTCTGGATGCGGTTGACTAGAAATTCCGCTTATATAACCCCTTTTCCGAAGCATGCATTCGCACCATGTAAGCCTTACGTTCAGGGACCATACTGGTATCAGAGCACTCCCACATGTCGTTTCCGAGCTTAGTATCCCAGGGTCACCGTTTGAGACACCCTACCCAGCTTCTATTCAGCTTTCGGCACGGTTGCTACGCCTCCGTTTAAGGGTTATGCCTTCGGGACCATCCCTGAGCAATTTCAGCGACTGCCTATTAAGTATTATAATCATATTTAGCAGAAAACCTCCGTACCAGGACCCCAATTCGCAACCCGAAGACGCTTTCGGACACCCTGCGTATATATATACAATTAAAAATTTGTCATAAGGACAACCGCAGGATTTTTCCGGGAGCGGGTGCTAATCTGGAAAATTGCACCCGCTCC
>NC_046663.1:126078331-126107183 GCF_010883055.1 Belonocnema kinseyi
TCTTTTCATTTTCCTTGGCTATGATGTTTTTGTCAGCTGGTGCCGAAAATTCGATAACGAACATGGTTCGCTTCTCGAAGTCAAGAAGAACCATGTCTGGCCTCGAGTGAGTAACAGAAACAATTGTCGAGAATATAAAGTTCCAGTATATACGGCACTTCCCATTCTCGACAATTGACTCAATTTTCCTAGGAGCATTTAGAGGAGCGATATTAAGGTGAATGCCGTAGGAGTGACAGAGATGGTAATAAAGTACTCTTAGTGCCGCATTGTACCTTTGAATGTAGGTCGTTCCCGCATGTGTTGGACAACTAGATAGTATGTGAGCTAAATGCTCGGGGTGTGCATGGCACGCCCTGCAGCTATCATCGGGAATGTCTTGGCTCAAAATGTGGCGACGGTATGTTAAGGTGGAAATGACACCGTCTTGGTCGCCGGGCTTTCAGGAGTGAGTACTCGAGATAGATTAGATTTGATGCATTTTGCGAATAATCGTACATTACGTGGTAAGGAGCGTACCCGAGCGAATGCAAACGAGCATGAAATTGGCTGCACGAGGAGCCGCAGGCCCCGAGTACAGCCAACAATCGCTTTTGCAAAGTCAACCCTTATTTTTAAAAAACTACCCCCTATATGGAAAAAATGTATTAAAAATAGACTAGACTTGATTTTATTGTTTTTTTTGCTTTTAAATGGGATATTGAACACTTTTGACAAATCAACCCTTAATTTTAAAAGCAATCTCTTGTTCTGCACAAACGTATTTAAAAAAATGAAGATGAAAAACACTTATAAACCATGAACACGATATTTTTAAAGCATAACCAAGAAGCAAAATTGTTGTTTACCCCTAATAGTTACAAAAACAACCGCTCTATTTGTATCCAAATACAAACCTGTAGACTGAAGTCAAAAATGGTATACATGAACTTTTGGGACTTTTGTCCTCCTGATTGTTGTGTTCTCTCATTATTCTCCAATGTCATATCAATAAGTCATATAAGTCATATAAAGTCGATATAATAAGTCGATATCTATATAGCTATAACTCACGTATAAAATAGTATTATCGTGGAGCACGAAAATCAGACACTTTATTGAAACTGGAAATTTCTCAAAAAAATTATGTTTTTAAAATTTCATATCAATGTGGTAGAGAGTAGTTGATTTTAGACGTTAAGGGTTGGAGCCAAAAGTCGGAAAGGGTATTTTCGAGGAGCCCAAAATCAGAGACTCCATTGATACTGGAAAATTCGTAAAAAGATTAAGTTTTTACAATTTTATATCGACGAGGTAGTGAGGGGTTGATTTTAGACGTTAAAGGTTGGAGCCAAAAAAATTGGAGTAGGTATTTTCGAGGAGCCCAAAAATCAGAGACTCCATCGATACTGGAAAATTCGTAAACAGATTAAGTTTTTACAATTTCCTATCTAAGTGGTAGAGAGGGGTTTATTTTAAACGTTAATGGTTGGAGCAAAAAATCGAAAAGGGTATTTTCGAGGAGCCCAAAAATCGGAGACTCCATTGACTGTAAAATTTTCAAAAAGATCATTTTTTTACAACTTTATATCGACGTGGTAGAGAGTGGTAGATTTTAGACCTTAAGGGTTGGAGCAACATATCGAAAAGGGTGTTTTTGAGGAGTCCAAAAATCAGAGCCACGCTCCTTTAATCTCAGGACTCGAATTCTAGGCTTTTAGATCACAGAGTCCGAGATTTTAAATCACGTAAAAATGTTTGCTCTAAAATCACACGCTTCCGTGAATTAGTCTATTGAAATTTCTCTCCGGGTAGGAACGCTGTAAAATTCTGAAAAAGATTTTCTCTACTACGTAGATATTATATCTGCGTAGTCATATCTAAGTAATATTTAATCATAACTAATTATATCTATGATTTTGTGCTTCTCAAAAATACCCATTTCGATTTTTAGGCTCCAACACTTGACATCTAATATCAACTCCTCTCTACCACGTAGATATGAGTTTGTCACAAAATATTTTTTTTAGATTTGCCCGTGTCAATAGAGTCTATGATTTTTGGGCTTCACAAAAATATCCTCTCCAAAATTTAAGGCTCCAACCCTTAACGTCTAAAATCACCCCCTCTATGCGACGTAGGTATGACTTTATCAAAAAATAATCTTTTTGAGAATTTTTCAGTGTCAATAGTGTCTCTGATTTTCGAGCTTCTGGAAAATTACCTTTTCGGTTTTCGGATCCAACCCTAAACGTATCAAATCAACTCCTTTCTACCACGTAAATATGTAATTGTAAAAAAATCATCTTTTTAAGAATTTTCCCGTTTCAATAAAGTATCTGATGTTGAACTCCTCGAAAAAATCCCCTTTGATTTTTGGGCTCCAAACCTTAACGTCTAAAATCAACCCCTCTCCACCACGTAGATATGATTTTTTCAAAAATAATCATTTTCCGAATTTTCCAGTGTCCATAGAGTTTATCATTTTTGGGCTCTTCGAAAATACTCACTTCTAATTTTGTGCTTAAACCCTTAACATCTTAAATCAACCCCACTCTACGACGTGGATATAAATTTCTCAAAAATGAATCTTTGTTGAGTATTTTGATGTGTCAATAGAGTCTTTGATTTTTGGGTTTCTCGAAAATACCCACTCCGATTTTTGGGCCCCAACCCTTAACGTGTAGAATCAACTCTTCTCTACCACGTAGATATAACTTTGTTGAAAAATAATCTTTTTGAGAATTTTCCAGTGTCAATGGAGTCTGATTTTTGAGCTCCTCGAAAATACACACTCCGATTTTTTGACTTTAACCCTTAACGTGTAAAATCAACTCCTCTCTTCAGAAATTAAGTGTAGAGGTTTAAGTTTATACTAGTGGGTTGGTGTTTTTGAAAATAAGGCTTGATTTTACAAAAATGTTTTATATCACATTTGAAAACAAAAAAATAGCAGAAAAATCTAACCTAGTTATTTTGTTAAATTTATTGATTTTTGAATGATTTTTGTAAAGGGCGCCACTGAGTTGCCTCAAGCTAGCACCGCCCTGTTTTCTCGAAAACTAATGGAGCAAACAAATTTTTTCTTGGTAAAAAATAGCACAAAAATAGAAAAAAATATGTATTATATGACATTTTGTTTTTTATTAGTGGCGCCGCTGAGTTGTCTGATCTGTGGGCGCCCGCGTGAAAAGGGCACCTATGGCTGGTGTGCAGATATGTATAGGAGCATATAGCCGAATAAATTCCCGACATATTAGGCACAGAATTACCCTTATAAGTAAAAAAGCAAGTCGTCGGGGTATTTTTGAAGTTCCAACTTCGAAAAACCGTTTTTCGATCAAACCGCATTAAATCTTGGCGAGTTCCATTAGCATCCATGTTATAGTAATAATTTTGACCAGTAGCTGTCGACGAACTGATGGCTGGCCGATGAATGGCATGCTAAAGGGTAGTAGTAGTCCAGTCAACGGGGAACAAATATCACTAAAAAAAAAATTCGTAACAGTAGCATATTTCTTCACAGATACGTTGGCAATGGCTTTATAAAGATATTGTAAAAAGTCCCCAAACACACGTGTACGGCAAAGTTAAAAAATTCTGGAAAGTGTTAAACAATAACATGTTTTTTAAAATTACTCGAGAACTGTTGATTTTAGGTCGAATATGGTGATGTGAAAAAATGTTCATAATTTTATAGTTCACAAAAAAGGTTGTATCTATTGTGGACCTATTATCAACGGCTGCGCTATAAATTTGGATTAGCTGCACAATTCTTTTATTTCTGAACAAATAAAATAAAATCTCAAATATCCTTGCAATACGTCGCAAATATATCAGGCGATCTGTACTGGAGCAAATGCAGGTTCCTGTTAACAAAAAAAAAACGACTAAGCCATTTGCATGACAAAATGTCAGTATAAAATGAGCTTAACTTCAGTGTACAATTTGATATGTTTTAAGGGGATGCTTTTGAGATGAAACTTCTTGCAAGTGTTCCTCTATTTTCATACCGTACATTTTCCAATTTGTAGGTCAGAATAATAATATTTAGGGCCTCTTTTAAAGCTTTAAACAAGTAAATTTCAAAATTTAAGCTATGATATCGAAACCAGCGGTGATTATGAGTCCTAATGGCAGCAATGGGAGCGGGGGCGAGAACGGTTACCTCTTTCGATCACATTGAACCCTTCGAAATTTTTTTGCTCACTTTTCCCGACAATAGACTTGGCCTTCGGTTGGCCGTGACGTCACTGCAATGCAGGTTCTCAATGAGGAAAATTTCAAAAATAAAAATAAAATTATAAAATAAAATTAATGCAATGCACATTAAGCCATCTTTTTATTTGATGAAAAATATATTCTGCTTGATAATTTGAATAAGAGTAATTACAAATATATCCTTAAGAAACTATGAAAAACCATAATTACAAAAATGAATTTTTTATGTTCAAACGCAGTGAATAAGACAATTAACAATAAATATAACATAATTTTGAAATGTCTATAACTCGGATTAATTTGTACTTTATTCCCTAAGCACTAGAAAATTGTGATGGAATTTACTTCTACTGAGAGAACTCATTTAGTCATTCGTACTACATCCGTTTAGTAGACGATCGTTTCGTATCTTATACTATGCATTTTGTGTTAAATACTAAACGCCGTTTGGTTCCGTTTAGTAAATGCCACTACATAGAACAGTACAACCTCTGACTGTCTGGTCAGTCGGAGCTACTAAACGGAAAAATCATGTAGTACCATCTACTACCGACTATGGAAGACGTTATGAAAAGGTGGAAATTCGAAGAGTACATCGAATTGTTCCAGGCTGAGTACCATTTGATTACTTACATATGCAGTGTTTCATGTTTTGGAGCAATTGCAGAGTAAGGGTGTCACCTCTGTTTTGTCTGGAATTTTTTGTTTTTCAGTAACAAACTATTAGAATCCTTAATTAAACGATAAATAAAGCGATCTGACGAGGCAAAAGTTTAAAATTATTGTTACTTTTGTTACTAAGATGTCTCAAATATGGGTTTGTCACGAAAGCATCCCTGAGACTAGTCACAGAAATAATGTTGGTCAAATCCCTGCCTTTAACCTTTTGCCTCGCTAATCGCTTAATTTATTGTTCAATTAAAGATCCTAAAAGTTTTTTTTACCGAAAAAGAGTTTTCAGCCAAAACAGAGGGGACGCACCTCTTCTGCAATGTAATGCAATCCATGTAATAACCATTGCTTAAATGATGGGACTGAATTCATCACACTGAGACATACTGTGCAATATAGTATAAATTTTAAATATTAGATTAATGAATAATAATTAATGTACATTTTGATTTACGTGGATATGAATTAAAGTATCTTATAATAAAATAATATTCGAAACTTCGAGCATGTTTTTTTTCTAGAACCCTGTGCTTATTATTTACCACTTCTTTTACTAATAAAATTCATTGATCGTGTGGTAGGAGCTACTAAACAGTACGGTGGATTAATAAGACCTACGAAACAGAATTAGTATAAATGACAAAGCGTGCAGTGGAACCTACTAAACAGGATTAGTGCGTACTACGAATCGTTCAGTAGAACCTGCTAAACAGGGATAGTATAAACGACAAAGCTTACAGTGTGTCTACTAAACAGGACTAGTGCGTACTACGAATCGTTCAGAAGAGGCTACTTAACGCTGTCTAGTGGGGCTGACTAAACGGACGTTTAGTCGATTTCACTAAATATCTAGTCTGTCCATATTTTACTAAACGGTGCAGTAGCTATGACTAATGACTTAGTAGTGTACACTAAACACTTCTCTCAGTGCACACGTGGAGACTGAGTAGATTGAGAAAATATGGCCGCTCCCGCAAAACACGTTTTTTATTATTGCTTGCGATGAGCATGATTAATCCGGGAACAATTGTCTGTAATTCAAAATCCAAAATTACAAGTATTAGACTTGCTACAGGTCTGAGGGTTCTGGAAAATTAGGGATTGTTAGGGAAAACATGATAGAGTTCGGGCATTTTCGATAAAGTGAAATTATTTTTATTATTATCATTAAAAATCGCTACTATTTAGTTGCAAATTAATCTGTGTTTGTTAAGGATTCAAATAATTTGGTTCAAAATCCTTTTTAATTCGCTGAATTCAACTATTTTTTGAATAAAATTAAAATCCTTTTTGATTAAAATATCAAATATCACGTTTTTCGTTAAAAAAATGTCTTCTTTGGTTAATAATTCCATTACATAGTTGAAATTGAAACTTTGTTTAAAATTAATTTATTTGGTTGATGACTGATCATTTTAGTTGATGAACATTTTTTTCAACATTTATTTACTTTCTTGGAAATTAGGATTTCCAGTTGACAATTAATTGTTTTAAGTGTAAATTCAAGTCGTAAATATGTGGTTCAGAATTTATCTTCTTAAGATGAAAATTTAAATAATTGGTTTAAAATTCCTGTATTTGATTGAAAATTCGAATTTTCTGGGAGATTATTTAATCTTGTAGGTGAATCATTCATTTTTTATTTTAAAATTGCTTTAAAAATTCAAATATTTTATTGAAAATGCATGTATCTTGTGTAAAAATCATCTTTTTGGTTGAAAATAAGTTTTTTCTAATTTACCATTCATTTCTTTAACTGAAAATGTTACTGTTGTAATTTTTTGTCGGAAATTGATCTTTTTTAATATAAATTTAATCTTTTTTGTTAAAAAAATACTATTTCGTTGAAAATTTAATTTCATTTAATTAAAAATTCATTTTTTACTGAAAATTTAACTATTCTATTTTTAGTTGAAAATCTATCTGCTTTAGATGAAAATTCGTCTTTTTTGTTAGAAGCGTACTCTCAATTGTTGAAAATAGATCTTTTTGGTTACAAATTAATTTCTTTGCTAGGAAATTAAACTATATTGCTGAAAATTTCTTTGTTATGTTTATTTTGTTAACAATTTATTTTACTAACTGAAAATTTAACTATTTTATGTTTGGTTTAAAATTTATCTTTTCAGTTAAAAATGCATGTAATAATTATAATTTTTCAATAATTAATCATTTTATTTGAAAATTGACTAGAAATATTCCAATTTTTGTTCAAAAGTTACCTTATTCTTTGCTGGAGCGTAATCTTTTTTTCCATGGCCTTCGACAGATCAAAGTTAATTGTTTCTCCGGTGGACCATTGTTCGGACACGTATTGTGATCATAAAGTTTAGGACAATTTGTAAGCGGTCGTCTATCCCTGCAGGGTCGAGTAGTATAGTCTTCACTTCTTCGTGAGTAGTCGAACGTAGCAGATCTCCTTTTTGTACTCCGTCTCACGTGCGATTGACATACCGACATAGTGACCTAGTTTGTATTTCGAGTATATAGTGATCCTTCTCGCTCTGTGTTGTGCCTCGCCACATTCTGGATTACGGTTGTGTGCTCTCGAGCTGTGCTTCGTCCTGTGGCGGATCGTTTGTGATTTCTCAAGTGTGAAGTACTAGCGTTGCGTATGATGGATCATTGTCATGTGGATCCCCGCTTATATTTGGATTGTTACCGCTTCTTATGATGGATCATTACTTTGGATCACCGCTTGTATTTGGATCATTACTTTGTATCACCGCTTGTGTTTGGATCACTACTGTGGATCACCGCCTGTATTTAGGATCAGTTCTGTGGATCACCGCTTAGATTGTCGATCCCCGTTATTGGTTTGTGTGAACTGCATTTTGGTGAATTTGCTTTGTAGTTATAAGTGTAGAATTGTAAAAGGCTTTTTGCTCCACTCACTGAGTGGAGGGTTTTTATGCCAGGATCAATAAACTTTAAGTTCCGTTCTTTATCGTAACTATGGTGTTTTGTTCTTAGCCTATCTCTTTTCTCCAAAACCGAGCTCTCCTTGATTGAATTATGATTTAATTTGCAAAACATTTTGGTCCTTCGAGCCGGATTGGAGGGGATGTTGAGCCTTTGAGAAATTGAGAAATGGATTTTGGTGTTGTAGTGGTTGTTTGCCACGCAGAGTATTACTTTAATGTATGATTAACGCAAGTTCATTTTGATTTGCCTTTAATTAATAGACTTGTAAGATTCACATGCTTTGGATCATTATCCATTTCTCTGCTCTATTTTCCTTGTTGTTTTGGGTACTGTTGGTTAAATAACAGTTTACATTTAGTGTCAATACACGATAAGTGAACATGGTTCCCGTATCTTTGAAAGGGTTAAGGGCCCTTCAATTGTCTCGTATGACAGAAATTGAGCGCATACATACGCGTTTCAAGGGTAGTGCTTCAAAAAGCCATACACGCAGTATTGTCGAACAACGACTCGCGTCTGTTGAAAAAATTTGGGAAGAAGTTCGCGCGACGCATGCTGAAATCATTGTGAAGGAAAAAGCCACTACCGATCCTTACATGGTCGATAACGTGTTCGCTCAGATAGGAAATGCATAAAAATCCCTTCAAGACGAAATGCTGCGAGCTTTAGATCGATTCGACACTGCTTCAATAACTATTCGCAGTCAGGCTCAGAGAACGGTGGACAGGGACGAGTCGGACATGTATCCTCGAAATGCTAAACTACCCAAATTGGATCTTCCAACATTTTCAGGCCGCTACGAAGACTGGGATAATTTTTGTAATTTGTTCTCCTCTCTTGTTCACGATAACCCATAACTGAGCAATGTGACTAAGTTGCAGTACCTAAAATCATGCCTCAGGGGTTCCACGGCCGAGTTAGTTAAGGATGTGACTATGACTAACGTAAACTACTTATCAACTTGGCAGGCTTTGAAAGGGCGATTTTCTAACCCTCGTCTGACAGTAAATAATCTATTAACTTCTTTAATAGACTTGCCAAATTTAAAAAGGGAGTCTGCGGATGAGTTACGTGCATTCAGCGATGAGGCTCAGCGTATCGTACGCGCGCTGACAAACCTTGAAATGCCTGTGGAACATTGGGGAATATGGTTAGTATATGTATTAGCCAGCCACTTAGACTCTGACTCTCGTAAGCTGTGGGAGGCTGATCTTAGTATGAAGGTTCGTCAAGCTGTCTCAGGTGCTTCGGCAGCATCAACGGATATAAAAATACTGGATCGTTTTTCCAGTTTTCATGATTTCACAGAATTCCTCGAACATCGCTCTCATGCACTCTGTATGATTGCTGCTAACACTAAGACTAATAATAGGCAGGTCCCAACTCATTCAAAATCTGGAGCAAATTCCAAACGCATTTTTCATGCCAGTTTCAATTTTAATACGCATGGCAGATCAGCCCTTCTATGCCCACTCTGCAAGGGTGGACATTATATCACTACATGTCCCGAGTATCAAGGAAAACTCCCCAATGAACGTCAACAAAAGGTGTATCGCCTACGTTTGTGTTTTAATTGTTTGGGTGACCATCATTAAAAAAATTGTCAATCTAAAAATAGGTGTTCAACGTGTAGAGGAAAACATTATTCGTCGATTCACGACGCATCCCCGAAACGAGCAACCCCTTCCGCGAATCGCAATAAGAGCGCTGATCTCTCTCAAGAAATTAGGGACCCCCGGATTTCAGCAAGAGTATCGTCTAACACAGCAAGTATGCCGACCCAAAGACACTCCGTTTTTCTCGCTACGGCTCAGGTCATGCTTCTTGGCCCTAGAAGAACTCCAGTAGGTGTCCGCGCTATGTTCGATCAGGGTTCTGAAGTTTCATTTATTACTGAGGCAATGGCGCAATTACTTGAACTTCCCAAGCGCCGTGAAAGGATTGCCCTCACTGGAATTGGTGCATCAAGAGCTGGTACTGTGCGTGCCTCTACTCAAGTATGATTACAATCATATAGTGACACTTCATTTTATCTTGAAGTTCAGGCTCTAATACTGCCACGTCTTACATCACAACTTCCTTCCAGGAAACCCACGGATTTTGATCCTGCTCTGTTTGAAGATATTAAGTTAGCAGATCCTTATTGGCTAGAACCAGACTCAATTGATATAATTCTAGGGGTCGATGTCTATGGCCAAGTCTTGCGCTCAGGATTACGCCGGTTTCCACCAACTCAATTAATAGCTCAAGATACTGTGTTTGGCTGGATCATTTCAGGATCACTGTATTCGGACACTCCAAGGCGGGCGGCGCGCACATCTTCAATAACACTTAAAACCATGCATTTCGCCTTAGACGATGGCTTGCAAGAAATGCTTGAACGCTTTTGGGCTGTGGAAGAGGTGGCCCCGCCTATAAAGAAACTAAAACCAGAGGATGAAGGCTGTGATCAACGTTACTCAGATAAGCATTCTCGAAACGGTGAGTGACGGTATACAGTTCGCGTCTCTTTAAAGGCAAAACCTCCACCTTCTTTTATCGAAACCCGGCGGGTAGCCTTAAGCTCACTCTCAAATATTCATCGTCCTTTCCTCAGGGATCCTCAGCTTGCTAAGGCTTATCAAAACTTTCTGAAAGAATATGAGGAATTAGGTCACATGGAGAAAATTCCAGAAACCGAAATAGATAACCCGCGAGCCTGGTACATTCCACATCATTCCGTAGTCCAGTCCACACCCACTCAGTGGAAATTTCTTGTGGTATTCGACGCATGACGACAAACCTCTGAACAACACTGCTTGAACGAATTTCTAATGGCAGGCCCTGCTCTTCAAAGTGATATTTCCTTAATACTTCTAAACTGGCGAAAGTATCGATACGTCTTCACTGCTGATATAGTAAAGATGTTTCGCCAAATTCTAGTACATCCTGATGATAAAGATCTGCAGAGAATTCTTTGGACTCCAGTATTTCAGAAACACCCGGTGGATTACCGACTGACAACAGTACCACTTTCCAAGGAGCTGCTCGAGAACTTCGAGAAATGTTTGCTGCCGCCTCCAAATTCTACGGTGAAGTGGCAGCAATACCTGCCTATGAAGGGACCGACAGGACGTTCATTCCAACAAACACGACTCATTGTGGGGGATTGTGGGAGGCTGGAGTAAAATCTACCAAACATTTAGAAAGGGTGATAGGAGACCACAAGCTCACATTTGAGGAATTATCCACAGTTATAGTGGAAATAGAGGCCTGTTTGAACTCTCGCCCATTATACCCCCTCACTAACGAATTGGACGACTTGACTGCTCTCACTCCAGCCCAGTTCCTAGTTGGAGACCAGTTAGGCCTCATTCCTGGTGCAGGAATTTCAGAAGTACCTGAAAACCGGCTGTCATGATTCCAGTTGCTTCAGAGCATTCGAGACAACTTTTGGAAACGTTACCAAACGTTACCATGATTATTGTGCGAACCATGCGGGCTTGTTATCTTCCATGGCCTTCGACCGATCAAAGTTAATTGTTTCTCCGGTGGACCATTGTTCGGTCACGTATTGCGATCATAAAGTTTAGGAAAATTTGTAAGCGGTCATCTATCCCTGCAGGGTCGAGGAGTATAGTCTTCACTTCTTCGTGAGTAGTCGAACGTAGCAGATCTCCTTTTTGTACTCAGTCTCACGTGCGATTGACATACCGACATAGTGGCCTAGTTTGTATTTCGAGTATATAGTGATCCTTCTCGCTCTGTGTTGTGCCTCGCCACATTCTGGATTACGGTTGTGTGCTCCCGAGCTGTGCTTCGTCCTGTAGCGGATCGTTTGTGATTACTCAAGTGTGAAGTACTAGCGTTACGTATGATGGATCATTGTCATGTGGATCCCCGCTTATCTTTGGATTGTTACCGCTTCTTATGATGGATCATTACTTTGGATCATCGCTTGTATTTGGATGATTACTGTGGATCACCGCTTGTATTTGGATCATTACTTTGGATCACCGCTTGTATTTCGATCACTACTGTGGATCATCGCTTGTATTTAGGATCAGTTCTTTGGATCACCGCTTAGATTGTCGATCTCCGTTACTGGTTTGTGTGAACTGCGTTTAGGTGAATTTGCTTTGTAGTTATAAGTGTAGAATTGTAAGAGGCTTTTTCCTCCACTCCCTGAGTGGAGGTTTTTTATGCCAGGATCAATAAACTTTAAGTTCCGTTCTTTATCGTAACTATGGTGTTTTGTTTTTGGCCTATCTCTTTCCTCCAAATAAAATGATTTTAAACAAAGTAGTTTCGCTTTCAACTATGTAATGGAATTATTAACCACAGAAGGTAATTTTTTAACGAAAAACGTGGTATGTGATATTTTAATCAAAAAGGATTTTAATTTTATTCAGAAAATAGTTGAATTCAGCGAAATAATTGAGAACTTGCATTGCAGTGACGTCACGGCCAACCGAAGGCCAAGTCTATTGTCGAGAAAAGTGAGCAAAAAAATTTCGAAGGGTTCAATATGATCGAAAGAGGTAACCGTTCTCGCCCCCGCTCCCATTGCTGCAATTAGGACTCATAATCACCGCTGCTTCCGATATCATAGCTTAAATTTTGAAATTTATTTGTTTAAAGCTTTAAAAGAGGCCCTAAATATTATCATTCTGATCCCCTTAAACCTATCAAATTGTACACTGAAGTTGAGCTCATTTTATACTAATAGTTTGTCATGCAAATGACTTAGTCGTTTTTTTGTTAACAGGAACCTGCATTTTCTCCAGTACAAATCGCCTGATATATTTCCGACGTTTTTTCCAGGATATTTGAGATTTTATTTTATTTCTTCAGAAATAAAAGAATTGTGCATCTAATCCAAATTCATAGCGCAGCCGTTGATAATAGGTCCACAATAAATACAACCTTTTTTGTGCACTATAAAATTATGAACATTTTTTCACATCACCATATTCGACCTAAGATCAACAGTTCTCGAGTAATTTTAAAAAAACATGTTATTGTTTAACACTTTCCAGAATTTCGGAACTTTGCCGTACACGTATGTTTGGAGACTTTTTACAATATCTTTAGCAAGCCATTGCCAACGTATCTATGAAAAAAATGCTACTTTTACGAATTTTTTTCTCAAATCCTTCATTGACTGGTCTATAGGGAGAAAGGCTCGTTTCCACATTGACAAGTTTAAGAATCAGCGATGGGAAACTCGGAAAACACTGATTCTCGCGTCATTTAAACCTAGTTTCCTTATCTGGATCAGAATATACAATCTAAGCCTGTTATATCGTTTAGCGTATTCAATTAGTTGCAGTTAGAATGATGATATAAAATTAAAATATTTTAGAATTGTTTCTATTCTAAATTCGACACTTTTATGTTGTGTAACTTATTACGTTCAGTGTAAAGGGAAACTTCAGAAGAAACTACCAGAATACTCTAGGAATACGTATTATGCACGTTCTATATTTCTAGAATATTTTAAAAAATTCTAGAACATTATAGTACCCCATAACATTTAAGAATAATGTAAAGCATTCTTAAGAATTTCAAAATAAAGTAGAACAATCTATAAGCCTTATGAATATTGGATAAAGTCCCGAATAACTGAATTTTATTAATTTTCTTCCAACACAACAATATGAAAAATTTCACAAAACTGTCCAAACAAAAGTTGTCGCTGACATTGAGTTACACAATTTTTGTTTTAAACATTTTATTCTATAGGTCATAGTTTCCGAGAAATTTGAGGATACACCGATTTGAAAGACGTTGAAAAAGGAGTAGGGGATTGAACGATATTATTTCTGTAACCAGTACAGTGATGCCTTTCGGCCCCCCTCCCCCTACACGAGACGTTCAAAAGGGGTAGGGATTTGACGACCATTATTTCTGTAACCAGTCAGAGAGGAGCCTTCTCGCCCCCCACGAGACGTTAAAAATGGATAGGCGTTTAACAAGCATTACTTCTGTAACCAGGCACAAGGGTGCCTTCCAGTCCCCCTTTGAGACGTTGGAAAGGGCAGCATTTGACAAACATTATTTTTGTATTCAGTCACAAGGGTGCCATCCCGTCCCTAGGAGACGTTGGAAAGGGTTAGGATTTGGACCAGCATTATTTCTGTAACTAGTCACAGGGATGCCTTCTCGTCCCCCACGAGACTTGGTATGAAGCAGGAGTTTGACCAACATTATTTCTATAACTAGTTACAGGGTTGCCTTTGCGTCCCACGAGACTTTGAAAAGGGGTAAGGGTTTAACGAACACAATTTCTGTAACAAGTCATAGGGGTGCCTTTCCACCTCCACTAGACATTGGAAAGGAATAGTGGTCTGACCAACATTATTTTTGCAACCAGTCACAGAGGTGCCTTCCCGCGCCTCATGAAACGTTGGAAAGGGGTAGGGATTTGGCCAACATTAATTCTCTAACCAGTCACAAGGATGCCTTCTTGTGCCCTACGAGACGTTGGTAATTACAGGGGTGCCTTTTTACCTCCCACGAGACGTTGGTAAGGGGTAGGGGTTTGAGCCCTAATGCCTATTTATTTAATTGTTGTGTTACGATGGTGATCAGATTTTTATAAATAATTATAGTTGATGTAGGGTCAAATCCCTACCACTGCCCAACGTCTCGTGGGGGACCGTAAGGCTCCCCTGTGACTGGTCACATAAATAGTGGTTGTCAACCAACTACTTGCCAACATCTACTGCGGAGCGGAAAGGAATCCCTGTCTAGGCGCATCAGAAAGTAAGCTAGCGTTCGGAGCAGTAGGAGTAATTAGGATAGGAGAGGTCAGGATATTGTGACTCCTATATGCGGATGACATAGTGCTGATAGCAAAGAGGGAGGAGGCTTTGAAGGATATGATGAAAAGGTTAAGAATAAGTATAAGAATAGGTTAGAGTTAAATGCGGAAAAGTGTAAGGTTATGGTGTTCTGGAAAGGAGGTAGGAGGGTTAAAGGAGGAGAGTGGAAGTGAAAGGGAAAGACTGCAGAGGAGGTAAAAGAGTTTGTGTACCTGGGCTTCCTGTTTCGGAGGAATAGAGGAGTGAATGGCCATATAAAAGAGAGTGAGAAGGACAAATCTGGTAATTAGGCAGGTGTGGGGGCTGCGAAAGTGGTTGTTCGAAGATGATTTTGGAAGGAAAGCAGGGGAGGAGAGAATAAGACAATCAAGGTTTAACAAGAATTATGCGTGGATCATGCCAAGGGAGAGAGCGCATTATTTGTGTGCAAAAGGAGAGAAAGGAAGATCGGAACTTATAGCGAGGATGAGATGCGAAAGCATCTGTATGTGTGAATTGTGCAGGAAGGCGGATGCAGAAGTGAAGCACTAGTTGAAGGAGTGTGAGTAGGTGGAAAGAAGTGCGATAAGCATGAAGGTATTTTTGCTTGAAGGGGGGGGGGTCATATGGAAGTAGCGGACGAAGATATCAGTCGCGGAGGCAGAAGTTGGTAATGCGAGGCAAAGCGAGAAAGTAGGAACGTGCGTGCGAGGCGAACCGAGGAAGGAAAAGCTATAAGAGCGAGCAATCTTAGAAATAAAGTGTGGGTGGATGTTAGTTTTTAGGAGTTGGGTGTAAGAAAATTCTGTACAGAGGAAATGGGAGTGTAAGCAAGTCAATTTTTTAAGGCCCGCAGGCAGAAAAATAAAAGTTTATCTACTTGGAGTTTCAAGCTGCGTTGAAACAAACAGTTACATGCTGTGACATTTCGGAGCCAATCAATACATATAGGCTTCGCACTTTTCTTGAAAAATTTACAGACTCACCTCTAGGTAGCCAACTGGTCCGTTGAAGGGATAATCGCCGAGGTGACGTTCTTCATCCAGAAACTTCCCTGCTTTTCCATTAATAGGTGGACAGAAGAGGCCGTAGTTAAAACTCTCCTTCAATTCCTACAGAATATATTCACGTTGAAAAAAGGACAACAAATTTGCAACTGAGGATCAGAGCGTCGTATAATTTTGTGATCTATGTTGACAGTAATATATCGAGGACATGCACTTTGAAAAAGAATGTTGCTTTATGAAAGCACAACTGATTATGATTAAAAAATTGTTTGTCAATTTCAGTAATACTAAAAATATAACATGCTGCGTGCAAATAAAGTCTACATATAATATTACACATTTATAATTGCAATCTTGTTTAGTATAACTAAAAAGATATTCAGAGAGAGAGAGAGAGAGAGAGATGTTTCCAAAATATTCTGGACAGTTCCAGAACATTCTAGTAAGGAAATTTTAGAAATTCCAGACTATTTTCCACTGATTTCGCGCCTTTGTTCTATTCTACTTATCTAGAAAAACCCAGGGCAATCCCGAATTGACACAAAATTTTAAAAACCAAATAATATTAAAGAGATTTTCAGATCACTCTTAAATATTTAAGATCTTAAAAACAATCTGTATTAAATTCATTGCAAATTTAAAAAAAAAATTAACAATATAAAGACAGATAACCATTTTGACTTTAAAGAGACGATCTGTTGTGATTTTCTATTACTTTTTCCATCCTAAAATTTGTATATTTTTAATTATGCAAATAAAAAATCCCGAGGCAAAACGGGGTAGGTTCCGAATTTCGGAAAAGCGTTTCATTGGCGTAAAGTAATTGTTTTTACCTAACTCATGTGTCTGGAGAAGATTATGCCCTAGTTCTATTTAAAAGTGGGTCAAAATCCATGCTTGGTATTTTTTTTTTAAAGTGATTACTTCTTTTCACCTTTTTTCACGATTCAATAAAGCTAAGTAAAAGCTCGAAAGCTTTTCCATTTTTTGTAATTAAAAGATAAAAAAGTTATGCACCTTTTCTGTGTCAGGTCTGGAATGTTTTAAAACGCAACATTCATTGATAAGGGGTTTCTCGCAGACGGATGCTTTTTACGCGCTCCTCTCGCGATTTAAATAAAGCTATGAGTAATAATTTGAAGGTATTTTTTTCTTTCTTTTTAAATAAAAATATTTTTTTTTAATTATACCACTCTTTCTGAGTCAAAATTGACGTTTTTTAACGTAAAGTTCCATTCAAAGTTTTCTCGCAAATAATTTATTTTTTAAACGCTTCGTTAACAATTCAACAGAGCAAATGAATAGCTCAGACGTATTTTCTATACAGTTAAATGTAGTCAATGCTTGGTAGAAGCGCCGCATCAAAAAATCTGTAAACAGTTTAGATTTTTTTGATTTGTGATTAGGAAGTTAACTAATAAGACCATAATAAAATCACCTTCAGTTTTCTTCTCTTATTGGTATAAGCAATTCAACAACTCAAGTTTCTTGGAAGAATTATTTATTCTAGTAATTAATATTTAATTTTTCTTAAAAAGTAAGTTTTTACATCAAATTTTCTTTCATAAATATAAAGAGTATGTAGGTAACTTATTAGTGAGAAATACAATTGTTGTAAATCACTCAACGGCCCTATAGAAAGTGGGAGGATCACTAGAAGAAGGTTTTAGTTTCCAAAGAGGAGTACTTTAAAGGAAATATCATCGCCATTGATCAGAATTAATTATTTCTCCGCCTACACCACAAGGTCGGGTACTTCCCGGACAGACCTCGTATCTTGCACTATTGCCACTTTTTAACTCAAAGGTTCATAAAAAAACCTAAGCTTTCTTCTTATACAAAACGTGTCTCATTCTTTAAAAGAAGCATTTACATAATATCGATTTTTGGATTGAGTCAGTTAAGAAATAATTTCCGAACAAAAAGTACAGAATAATTAGTCGCACAGCACGTCCAGGAGTTAAAAAAATATTTTAATATCTGAATAGATTCTCAAATATCATATTGTGCTTCTTATGCCGTATACATGGTTGAGAATTAACGTATTTATGAGTTAGTCTGGGATCCGAAGAGGAGAGTGAACATCCATTTTAGGTCCTGATGATTTGATGATTGATTCTTGTGCAGAATGTTCTACTGATTCCGAATATATCGGGTGCATATAGCGAATTCCGGGTCGTTTTGTTGTTATTTAACATTCTATGTGTTTAGATAAAAAATGTCATATCTCTGAAAATCATTAAAGTTTTAAAAATATTTTTCCATCTTTATTTAAAGAAGTGTGATACGCACAAATTTTGTTAATAGTGTATGTTGATTTAATTTATAGTTTTCGAGAAAAACAATAAAATAGCTTTTTAATGAAAAGCCGTTTCTACAGTACATTTTTTATCATTTCACAATTTTTTTCTAAAATCATAAAGAACTAGCTGATACAAAGAAAATTTGTTCTGACATTTTTTTAATTAGGCTATTGGTTTAGAAAATTCTATTAAGCAGAATGTTTTGCGCGTATGCGCTTATGTATGACGTTGCGGTTCAGATTGCAAACCTGCAGCTTCCGAGCCCCCCCCCCCCGTTGCCTGTACATTCAATGCTCTTACTAACACTCGTACACACAGATGTGAAAACGATATTTTATTGTTTTTATCGAAAACTATTAATTAAATCAACATACACGATTGACAAAATTTGTGCATATCACACTTCTTTAAATGAATACGGAAAAATATTTTCAAAACTTTAATAATTTTCAGAGATATGAGATTCTGCACAAGAATCAATCATCAAATCATCAGGACCTAAAATGGATACTCAAGTGCTCTTGGATCCCAGACTAAGCGTTTCGGTATTATATTCTGAGCGACTAAAGCGAAGCGTGAAGCGAAACGAAATATGAACCGGTTTCCCGAAGGACTGCCTATGTAATATCGCGTGTTCTTCTTAGATTTCGGGTTTATTAAAACTCCATTAGCGGCCACGGGTCAACTTGAAAATCGTCCCCTACTCGATAACATTATTTGCACCAGGTGAACCGACTTGTAAAATGAGAAAAGAAGCATTATAGGGATCAAATATTGAAAAATTGCCTGATTTAATTACTGAACTGATATACAATAATTAATTCGAGACCTCCCCTTCATCATAAGCGGAAGCCTTAAATCAAATGACCAAAAGTCTAAACGGCTACAAATAGCTGCCACTTTCGTTGTTTATCTTATTATATGGTCGTCGCACTGATGTCCGGATTTCAAAGGACAAAATCATGATTTATTTATTGTTATAGCCGCCGTTAAAAAGCGATTTAAAGTTACATGTATTAATTTTTTTTTGAACAGTCATTTGGTCTTGAAGAATTTTAATGATATAGTTCTTCCGAGAATTGACGCTGCGCCGCATGAGCGAGTGAAAGGAGCTGCGCGAGGTGTGCAGCGGTCTCTCAGTCGTGACCAAACAAAAGCGGAGCGGACCTCCATCGGGTTTGTTCCCCATCACTGCCAGCCCCAAAACCGGCACAGTATCAGACTTTCGCTGTATATGGATTTCACGAGATGACTGATAAATAAGAAAATTCTTAATAGTCCAGGCATGGCGTTCAAATCATAAGTAAAATTCCCAAAAAATCCTATTTCCAATGTTTTTAATGAAAAAGTTCCGTTAAGGTGTCCCTTTTGACATATCAAAAATGCTAGAATAGATCAAGTGTCAAACCGGCCTTTTTTTAAACAGTTCCAAAAGTTACATTTGCGTGGACGGATAATGCCCATTGCAATTTAGAGCGAAATGTCCAACAGAAAAAAGTAAGAGGACAAAATTATGAGAACATTTTGTTTAAAAAAATGACCGGCTATCCTCTATTTTTTGGATTTTCAGCGAAAAATCACTAAGTTTCAAAAAACACTGTGTACTTTCGCACCTAATTACTCCACGGGAAACTCTTCCACTTGTGAGTAAAAGTTGACTCAATTCTCTGTAATTACAAAAAAAAATAACAATGTCCTACGTATAACACAGGCCAACATGGTTTTGTTGTTGGAAAGCGGGGGGTCATTTCCGAAGTAATTTTTTACGTAGAATCTGAATCCGGGGTCAGAATTGGCGCATAACGTCAGGATTTTAAGATATTTGAGGTTATGTACCCGAAAAACGGCGTTTCGGCTACTTTTGAGGTTATGTACAAAAAACACAAATATTTTTGGGAATTTCTCTTTAGTTGTATCATATAGTACTGCTGTTTCTCTTTAATTTGAGAGTCACAGAGTTCAATTACTATTTATCTTTACTAGGGTGGCCCAAAAAATCACATTTGAGAAATTTTAACGGGCTTGTTGGCCAAATCGTTCTAGTAGGCAAATAAATGTATGCCTATTTTTTTAATTTCGAAAAAAAATATTTTTAGAACTCGCTCTGGCCAGTTTTATATCTTATGGAGTTTAACATGTAAAATCTTTCCAATTTTTATTTCTTCGATTTTGGACAGGAACTTATAAGCCAATTTATTTTATAATTAATATACTTGTTCACTTATCAATGAACATTGCATTTATCGCAATTCTATATCTCAGAAATATTATGCAAAAGTTTCAGGCATATCAAAAATGGCATAAAATGGCAATTTTTGGAGGCTCATTTTGACCCTCAAATATAATTGTGTAACTTGACATTTTGAAGAAACATTCTTTAGACTATTGAGAATAGATTTCTAAAAACCAATGATTAAAAGTATAATTTAAATTGAGTAAAGCGTAAGAAAAGCTTATGAAAAATGACGCATTGAAGTTGAACACCGACTGAAGGGACTGCAGGTGCACGGCTGCAAAAAAAGTTAACCCTCGGTCGTTCCGCTCATTGCACACCGTATTTGCTGTCATCCCAAGCTGCGGTGACTGACAAGGAGTTGAATGGTCGAGTAATAATAAGTTAATAGATCTATAACTGCTCTCTGGGTTAAACCTGTAGCTGGTGTAAGGATTTCTTTACTTCAAGTCAGAAACTTTGAAGTCTGAGAGCGAGTTCTAAAAATATTTTGTTTTGAAAATAAAAAAATAGGCATACATTTATTTGCATGCGAGAACGATTTGGCCAACAAGCCCGTTAAAATTTCTCAAATGTGATTTTTTGGGCCACCCTAATCTTTACCGAGTTACGCCAATTTAAAATTACGAGACATGTCTCATTATGCCTTGAGCATTTGCTTCAAATACTTTGAGGCAGAAATTTTCTACTGGATGTTTTCTCTTGAAAATGTGTACTTAGGGGTGTTCGGGGTTATTGAAATCCCAAAAAATTTGGTGTCTTCTGTACATAACCTCAAAAGTAGCCAAAAACGCCATTTTTTGGGTACATGACATCAAATATCTTAAAATCCTTGCGTAATGGGCCAATTCTCACCCCGGATTCGTATTCTACGTAAAAAAATACTTTGGAAATGACCCTCCACTTTCCAACTACTGACATGACCCCATTATTAGTAGGCCTGTGTAATAGGTCACAAGTTATGATCCCTCAAAGTTGGTCATTTTTGCCTTTTTGTACGGGCAGAAAAGTGCAGTTTCAGTTTTTCAAAATAAATCATGTCCGTTTTAGTTTGTGTTAATGATGCCAGAGGATCAAATAGATTCTAAAAAAATGTGCGTAGATCTAAAAAAAAGATATTTTAGACCTATTATTTTGGGAATTGCTAGGTTTCAAAAGTTGATTTTTTGTTGCATTTTTGACTAAGAACAGAGAATTTGTTGTTTTTTTTCGAAAATATCTCGTTTCCTGTGCATCCTACGACAAAAATTACTTAAGAATTAAATAAGGTAGAGGCAATTTAGCCTAAATTAAAAAAAAAGTATCCTGGCTCTAATAGGTCACCATATATGACCTTGGAAAGTGCACTCTTCCTGCATACATGTACCTGAGCGTACCGGGACGTAGAAATACGGTCGTCTGTCGAAAACTTTGTCTCAAATAAGTGTATATAATTCATTCAGCACGTATACTAATACGTCTTTACCACGAATCAATAATTATTTGTTTATAACAAAAGATTGCTATCACCACTTATGATTACTTTTTGGCCTTCTTTTTAGTATCTTCGTGGCAAAAAAGTGATTGTAATTGATTCAAAATGTATGTGTTTTTTATCAATAAACAAATATGTTTTATAAATAACTGCTTATAATAAAATCTTTTCATAACCACTGGTGAGTACTTTTTGAGCACTTTTGTGATAAAAAAGTAATTATAATTGAATAAAAATGTGATATGTATTTTTTTCAGTATTCTTTATTTATTAATTTTTTTAGAATAATAAGTTACATTTGATATGCAATCACTTTAAAATAATCAATTAGTTACTTTTAATTCACATAAAATTGTGACAGAATATTATGTACAATTTACAGAAATCACTGCAAATTACAAGTATATTGGAGGTAAATACGGAATTAAATGCAGAAAATGTATTCATCAGAAGATATTGTTATAAACAATTATTAAAAACTATTCGTTTACCGAAACGAAATACATATCACATTTTTAATCAACTATAATTACTTTTTTATCACAAAAGTACTCAAAAGTGGTTATGAAAATATTTTATTATAAACAATTATTAATAAAACTAATTTGTTTATTGGTAAAAACATATACATTTTCAATCAATTACAATCACTTTTTTGCCACGAAAATGCTAAAAACAAGGCCAAAAAGTAATCATAAGTGAGGGGGACGATGGTTGTGGGGGCTAAGCCGTAGGCTTTAGGCCCACTCCGTCGGCTTGCGGGTACGATTCCCGCCTCGCAGTCTGGAAGAGTCTCGGCGGCCCATGCGGTGAACACTAGCCTAGCAAGAGAGTTTCTTATCTCCGGAGAGTCGTGGGACCGGTACCTCTAAAGAAAAATGTGTTCTCGAAGTACTTAAAGCTGATGCTCTTGGTGGTTCGGAACCCACCTTAAACTATAGGCCCCCTCCCACCACCAAGTAAGTGTGTGGGGGGTGTGTAAAGGAATAGGGAAGAAGGTGCAAGAAAAATGTAAAGCCTTAGTGGACACATTAGAAGCTTTCATTCCAAGTAATCATAAGCGGTGATGGAAAGCTTTTTTTCTAAACAATTAATTCTCTAAGGTCTGTTAAATATCTTGAAATCTTCGGAAATTTTTAGAAATTCGGTAAAACCTATTAAATTTCTTTAAATATATATTGATTTCTCTAAAATTATTTGAAATATTTTTGAATCTAGTTAAAATCTTATTTAATCACATAAAATATTCAATGATAATTTGTAATATTTATAAAATCTTAAATCTAAGTACATACATTATTATAAGCTTAGCAATATTTTTTATAGAATGGGTCACAAAAATGTGCAGACGGCCTTGTACAGCTGTAGGTTATATTTCAGATTTTTTTTCATACCTGGTTAGCTGCGAGGCTTTAGGCATTAGGAATGCGAAACATATAAGGTTCAAACCAGCGGCGAGTACAAATTTTCATAGCTTGCAATTATAAATAGTGTAGTGATTGTGTAATAGCAAATAATTGTGCACTTAAACATGTGAACAAATATTAAGGTATAATAGTAATAATATAATAATACAAAAGATTAATTTTTTCGGCGAAAAATGGGTTATGATGTTATAGAAATGTTCTCTATTGTTTCGAGGCTTCTTCGATATAGACTATATTTAGCTAGAATTTTTACTTTTATATAACTACTTTACGTTTTTCGTACCCTGCCTTTCAATCGAGATTACGTCACCTCGGCCTTTACATTTTATAGAACTTTGTCAAACATTTCGTTCCATAGTTCAACGCAATGCAAAACAAAGACGATTTTGACTTTGATTAAACTACCCATCATATCCTCTACTATAGGATTAGTTCTATAAAATGTAATGGATATTTTTTTCCATGTAGCACAAATCCAGAGCTTTTAATAAGCACTAAATTTTTGCATAAAGCAGAACTTTATATCACGAATATAGTTTCCGAGTTTCACCTACCAGTCACCTTAAGCCAGCATTCTCTTCTGAAAATGGACAATTAAAACTTATCACAAATAATAAAAGATGGGTCAGTAATTTTTAATTCAAGATTTCAATCGCCACTTTTTACATTCTCATCATTTATGATTGAGAAAGTATTAGAATTGTCCGAAATTTGACACCACAGTTTTTCAACGGATCTCTACGTTTCGAGAACCCCTGAAGCCAAAGACCTAGGCGCGCACAAACTTGCGAGCAGAGCGAGCCGCGGACAATGAGAATGTGACCGCGAAACGGGAAGATTTTCCAATAACAAATGATTAAGGATATTTATTATTGAAATCGATTAAAAATAATTATGAAACATTTAATAAGACTTCTCTCTAGTATCGAATCAATGTATATAATATTGATCAAATTTGAATAAAAAAGCTATATTATTTAATAAATTTAAATAATTTTTAATTATATTTACACTTTTGTACGGTCTTTAATTTAATAGCGAAAAGTGTGAAAAGTGTCACACACGTACATGCGAAAGTATCTATGAACTTATCGATATGCATGGAATATCCACATTACTCGTTTCCAGATCACCCATGAGTAAGTTAAACAATTTGGTTTAAACGTGGTATCTCCAGTAGGCCTAATCCACAAGGTTTTTTTTTATAAAAGCAGAACAAGATTTTAAGTGTTATTCTGAGTTTAGAGTTTTGGTTTTAGTATTTTAGAGCACCTGAGTGGACCTGGTAGACTTTTTCTTGAAGGCCTGTCTGGGCCAGGTTGATTAAGATATTCCTGAAGGTCAGCAGGACTTTCTTCAGGATCACCCTCCTTTTCCTTAGTTTCTTCTTTTTCTTCTTGCTCCTCCTCCGCTGAGATCATAGCATGAACTAGTGCAGTGCATTTAGTTTTCCATTTATGCGCCTCACGACTCTTATGTTTCAAAATAACTGTCTGAAGAAATGTGTTCAAACTTTTAGGAACAAGCATACTTAAATCGTGTAAAAAAATGATCAGAAGATGGATACTAGTTTGTTTCATATACCTGCGATCTGATGTCCTTCAGCAAGATTAGTGCTGCTGCTTCAAAAATCCGCAATCATTGCTCCTGTTTATTCAGTTTCTTGCTTTTATAAAAAGATACTGAAATCACTTTAAATCGCGTGTTTCGAAAGCAAAGAACTGTGGAATTGTTTGATGTCTTAACAACAAGAATATAATCGCCATACTTTTGAAGCAATCTCAACTTCACTGCCCTGACATCGAGTCAGTATTCTCAGCGGATTGCTGCATTGAGATCGTCAATAAGAAACTGACATCTTCCTCTAAGTTTTCATGCAGGTACGAATAAATAAATTCCATATCTTCATCGACATTTTCGGCTGGTTTATGGTCAATTTTTTCCCAGATAGAGGCATTTTGTAAAAAAAACTTCATACACGAATAATGATACTTATTAGTGTCGGCAGCTGCTAAATCAGATATATGTTGAATACGATCAATTATTTCATGACCCCAATCATTATTGCGGATTAAACATAATACATAACGGCTTCTTTCACTGACCATTTCATTATTTCAGGAACTTCATCTCGCTCTTTAATACTTTTCTTTTGTTCCTGCAATAAATATTCCACGCTTACTTCTTTAGTTAACAAACACTTCTTTTTGAACTCAAAGACCAACACAACAGATCGCAAAAATGATGTCACCGATCTCTGTGGAACATTTTCACCCATTTTTTTACGTTTTGCTGTTGTAGCAGTTGATCTTCCCCGTGCGTACATTTTTTGGCAAACTGCTTGAACAAACATTGAATTTAAGTTTTTCAAATTATTTTCTTTGCAGACAACCCCGTTTAACACTTTCTTTAAGCAAATTTATCTAACCTTTTTCCCTCACAATCTTGACTGCCCCGTAACTGCATGGTAGATGGTTTTATTAGCCGGGGGTGGATGAGAGGGCGCAGAGTCCTCCTGGACCTAGCTTACCATCAATTAAGAAATTAATTCGGGTCCGGTCCGGACCCGAACCCGTAAGAACTTAAAGGGTACGGACGCAGACCCGGACCCTTATTAATTGAAAAGGTTCGGGTCCGGACCCGGCCCCTTAAGAACTAAAAGGGTACGGGTCCAGGCTCTTTCGAATTTAAAAGGTTCGGGTCCGGTCCCAGACCCTTGAGAAATTAAAGGGTACGGGTTCGGACCCGGACCGGGTTCGGCTCGTCATTACCATAATCTGAAATGCCACTTTCATCACGGTCAATATCGAAATCTTCATCAGTACTTTTATTTTCTTCTGCTTCAGTCGACTGTCTGTGAAGTGGCAAATTTTTTTAGTTTTTTGTAACATCGTTATTTTCAACAGATTTAGTGACGCTATGTACATCAGGATATTCGATAGCACTTTTCTTCTTTTTATTGATTCCTATCAGGTTTGTCATACAAAAGTATCATTCCTCTTTCCGAAGAGGTTTCATCCGTATCGTAGGTTCTTGAATCTTAAGGGTTTTCTTATTTCCTTCTCTGTCTTTCAATCGATTGAATGCCTCACAACAAGCACTGCAAATTTTGTGAGGAACCCAATTTTCTCTTTGGTATTGAACTTCTTACCAAAATTGCTTTTATAAATTGCTTTTATGTCATCGCTGATTACTCTTCGATTTTCTAAAATCTCAAATTTACCACATATGTAGAAAAATGCATCTGGATCACCCACAAAATTATACGCTATAGTGGAAGTGGATAAATTGGAAATAAGACAGTGCTTAGAAGACATGATATGGTTTGATTTGGGAGTTTATAGTAACAGTATAAGTTTCGTATAGTAAACTATTGATTTTAAAACACAAAAAAAGAAACTGATAATGGTTTTTAAAACTGTGCAGAAGTCACATTAAGAAGAACGCTTAAAGAGATTGTCACCACTGTCCTCTTTACTAATGTGAAGTTCGAGCGCGATCTTTCATTTTTTTGTTTCACAGTCATTTATTTTGACGTGAAGTTCGAGCGGGATCTGACATTTGTTTTGTTCGATTTTACTTCTATTTTTGCGTTTTTCGAAAAAATATGAGCCAACTCGGTTATTTTGACCCCGAATTCGGATTCAGCGACCCAAAAACCCATGAGGATATGTTAATTTAGACCACCGGGCATGAAAAATTTTGTTGTTGTAAAAGTATACAATAAAAATCGCTGTATTCACCGATTTTACGTCTATTTTTGCGATTTTCGAAACAGTATCATCCAAATTGGTTATTTGGGCCTCAGATTCGAATTCAGCGACCCCAAAAACATTTAAATATGTTGGTTAAGTCCACCGGGCGAGAAAATATTTTCTTTTTGCAAAAATATACCTGAAAAATCGCTGTTTTTGTCGATTTTACGTATATTTTTCCATTTTTCTGAAAAATACGAGCTAACTTGGTTATTTGGACACCGGGTTCGAATTGAGCGAACCCTAAAACATAGATATGATAGTGTAGTCTATCGGTCAGACCACTTTTTTTGTGTGTCGGTGTAATTATTAATCAAATCGTGTTTGTAAATTTATCAAATATATGTGTTTCAAGGAACCTTTTAGGTTGGACCCGATGTTAAAAGGTTCTTTAGGGGTTCGGGGCCGGACCCGTACCCTCAAGATCTTAAAGGGTACGGGTCCGGTCCCGGAACTTATAAAATTTAAAAGGTTCGAGTTCGGACCCGGACCCTTAAGAACTTAAAGGGTACAGTTTCGGACCCGAACCCTGTAAATTCTAAATAGTCCGGGTTCAGACCCGTGCTCTTATGCAATTAAAGCGTACGAGCCCGGATCCAGAACCTTTAGAATTTACAAGGTTCGGGTCTGGACCTGGACCGTTAATAACTTAAAGGGTACGGGTCCAGATCCGTACCCTTAAAAATTCAAAAGTTCCAGGTTCGGACCCGTACCCTTAATAAATGGAAGGGTCCGGGTTCGGACCTGAACCCTTAAAGATTAAAAAAGCCCGCGCCCGGACCCTTAAGAGATTAAAGGATCCAAGCTGGACCTGGACCCTGAAGGAACCCTTTGAAAGGAACGAAAATCATCTTAAACTCAACATACCTGTCAGTTAATCCTCGCTTTCTCATGTCCGCTGAGCGTGCGCGAAGTGCCAGATTCTCATGTTATGTAATAACGTATTCGCGCACTCCTAGCCTTGTGCGGATAAAATCGGCCAATTATTCAACACTTTGCACGTATTTGTTTTAAAAAATAGTATGTAGTTCTAGTGCGTGTAGGCGATTCACGACTCGTATGATTCACACTCTTCATCAATCACCTACTTCACGCACTAGCATCACAATATACTATTTTGCAACTTGAAATTTAGCAAAACTTAAAAAATTATTCATATTATTAATACACAGTGTCATTAAAAAGTATCGCCCCGACCCCCACATAAGCGAAAATATGCGTTTTCCAGATAAATGTTTCAGAAAAAAGTTTCAGGGCTTTGGACGAGAATCTGAATGATGACCTTCAAGCTGACCTTGTCATTGACCTTCAAGGTGATTTAAGGTCAACTTTTATTTTTGAAATGAAAACCTCTATTTTTGATGCCGCCAATCGATAGAACGCAAAATTCTACGATGAAATATGCATTAAGGTCATGTAACTTGATGACCTTCAGGGTCATTCCAGGTTCGTGTTAGCTCAAACAAGCTTTAGATGGCTGATCAGAGAAAGTATGCGTTTAAAAAAATGGTTAAGCATTGCATCTAGATCCGGTCGACTAAGGCGAGATCAATCGTAGGTCTAATCAATCCACAAAAAACCCTATATGGATGCAACTCGCTAAGGCGAACTCCATTGAGGGTCTTGTCAATCCACAAAAAAAGGTCGTATGTAGATCCGGCCAGCTAAGACGAGATGTTCTCATCAGACCACAAACAAAAGTTCCTATGATGGATCTCGCCTTTGTCGAACGGATCTAGATACAATGTTTAACCTTTTTTTAACGCCTATTTTCGCTGATCAGCCGGCTAGACCTTGTTTGAGTTTACACGAGTCTGGAATGACCCCTAAGGTCATCGGGTCACATGACCTTGATGCATATCTGAACATAAAATTTTGCGTTCTTTTGATTGGCGGTGACAAAAATAGGGGTTTCCATTTGCAAAATAAAAGTTGACCTTGAAATAACCTTGGAGGTCAACTCCAAGGTCAGCTTCAAAGTACCTATTCAGATCCTCATCTAAAACCCTGAAACTTTTGTCTGAAACATTTCTCTAGAAAACGCAAATTCTCGCTGACGGTGGGGGGGGGG